>NC_068419.1:5428428-5553428 GCF_023724105.1 Carassius gibelio | reverse complement strand
TCCTGTTAACACAGAAATTTTTCACAACACATTTCCAGTTTATAGCAGTGATGTTTGAACGAATTAGAGGTGTGTCATTATCTGTTTTACACTCAGTGAAAGGCTGCATCAGCTGACAATAAGATGTGTACATGCAAATTGTTTTACAGTATTTGTGAGCATCAGGGTTATCATCTTTAACTAAAACCATAAAAGATTTACTTGAAAACATTTACTCGTTACTTGAAATAAGACAAAAACAAAAAAAAACTTATTTCAACTAGTTGTAACAGCAGCAGTTTTAATTTGTGTCTTCTTTAAGTTGAAGAGCTAAAATAACTAAAACTAAGAAATAAAAAAGGACTAAAAATGGCAAAAATAACAAAATTACTAAAACCTAAAAATTTAAGTGAAACCATAAAATATATATAAAAATACTAGTATATCAACAATACTAAAATAACACTGATGGGCATTACTAGAAACATCAGTAGCCTGATGCTGACATACAGTAAAGGTTTTATATATATTAACAATATTTAGGGCATAAACTCGTGTAAATATAATTTGATTACTCAAGTACCATTATATACAGTTTTATATTAGTTATATTTATTTAATTATCAATAGATATTATAGTGTGTTAGACGATGGGTATTATGTAATAAATTATAACTGACCCATTTTATTTACTTTGTTCTAATTATTATGCATTTAGATGCTAATTGACATTTAATTTGATTATTGGTCCATTTCATGCATGCCCTTTTATTAAACTGTTAAATGTTTAAAATATATGTCAGACTAAATTAAAAAGAAGTACCAGAGACAATTTCTCTTTTATAGTGTCACCGTCTCTAAGAAATGATTTGCTCTTTTAACATGTATAAATGTCTAAGGATCCTTCCATTCCCACATAAATGTCTAAAACATTATTAGTAAGTATTAGCAATTATAAGCTGTTTAAATTCACATAGTTTATTCAGATAGCTTATCCTTTGAGCTGCCTTTTCAGTGAACCAGGATACATTTATTTGGTAAAATTGCTATCTATTTTTTTTTTTTAGAAACATATCTCTCGGACACTAAAGTCAGTTGTATGCTATGGGATGAATCTGGTGCTGTGTTGTGCTAAATCAAGGTGCTCGTCGTACCTTTGTTGAAGGAGCAGGTGCAGGTGAAGGCACTGGTGTTGGAGATCCAGGGATCTGAGCGACTGCCACCTCAGTTTTGGGCCGAAAAAGCGTTTTCAAAGTGCTGAACATGGCTGCACGGGTTTGAGCAGGCACGCGATCCCATCCAGATTTATCCCTCCACTCTCTTTATCCACCTGTCGCTGATGTGTGAACTCTGACCTGCTTCAATTAATTCTCAGAGCTCTATTAATTCCCTCTTAGGAACGGCCCTTTTCCCCACAGTTTGACTGACCTATCACTGGCCTTCTCACTTGCAGTCAACCAATCACAATCATTCTATTCAAATGGCATTATAGGGTGAGCTTTAAAGGGCCATTTCTATTTGTAAAGTCAAATTTGCGCTGCTTTTTACAGATATGAGAGATATTCATGCACGACTGGCTCACATTTGATTACTCAAAGTGTGCCAGACAGCACTTTAATAGTGCATTCGTGGGCTATTCTGGAGCAGCTAGATATTCCTGCACTGTTTGTGCTGTGGGTCCACATTTAGAAAGACTACTTTGTTAATTAAAACTCTCAGCGTCCCTGCCAGACTAAAGCGATTAACTGTGAGATCCCACGACAGACTGACTCAACTACAGTCCTTAGCTAACTGAGAGCAGAAGCCTGTGTAAACTCTCAAGTATAAATAAACCTCAGCAGTTTCAGAAATGACGTTCACTGTATTTTGCAATTACAAAATGTCTTTTATTTAAGTCTCAAAAAAGTGCAAAATAGACCTAAAACATACTGTTTAGGAAAGAACTGAAACAAATTTAAATCAAACAATCCTTGTATTACAAACAGCAATACCAATCACTAATTGGCAAGTACTGCAGTTAGCAGGGAAAGAAGCTTGTTTATTAATAATAAAAAAATACATTTAAAATGAATAGGTTATTCTAAAAGGAATGAAATCCTTACAGAGAAATATTTAATGTATTTCATGAGATTATTAATGTTCGGAAGCAGCAGTCTAGAAAAGAAAAACAGAAATAAAAATGTATTCTTTGAACCATCTTTTTTTGTTATTGTATTGTATTATACATCAAAAGGTCAATGTTTTATTAAATATACAGTAACATTAAAGCATTTGGGGTCAGTAAGTTTAAAAAAAAAATTGTTTTGAAAAGAAATCTCTTGTACAGTAAAAGTAAAGTGCAATATTATGAAATATTATTTTTCATATTTTAATTTCACTGTCTGTTTTATTTATTTTCAGGTGTACTTCATTCTTTTAATGCAAAGCTGAATTTTCAGCATCATTACTCCAGTCTTCAGTGTCTTCAGAAATCATTTTAATATGCTGATTTGCCACACAAGAAACCGTTATTATTATCGTCAATGTTTAAAATAGTTGTGCTGCTTAATATCATGGAGGAAACCATGCCACAATTTTAATATTCAATGTTAAATCAAATGTGAACAGCATTTGTTGGAAATGGAAATATTTTGCAACAATATAAAGGTTTTCACTGCCACTTTTGATATTTGTTTTCTAAAAAAAAAAAAAAAAAAAAAAAAAAAAAAAGCATTCATTCTTTTAAAAAACAATAACAAAAAAAAATGTGCAGGCCCCAAAATTTTTAATGGTACTGCATATTTTAATATATAATAGAATTCCTCTACCTTAAGTCTGTCCATAAAGCCTTTTTTGGTGAACGCTCCTCCTGCAAAGGCACGCAAAAGTTTGGGAGTGGGAGGTTTTTGTCCGAACATAGCCAGTCCTTTCTTTTTTTCCTCTTCGCCTTTAGCAGCAGGAGCTGGACCCTTGGCTTTCAGCAGTTTCCTGTGAAACGGTGTTAACCAGTATTTTCCAGATTTAACTATTTCAAGACCACTTTTACAGTTAGTGATGATTCAAACAAATCAGTGAATCGGTTAGTGAACAATTCAGTTCGTTAAAACAAAACACTTTCTTAATCCATATTTTTGCTTCCTTATTCAATAAAATTGCTAAATTTACTTCAAAAGCTAGTATATAAAGTAAATATTAGGACTTACGGCAAGTGTATTTTCCTACCCCATTAGAAAATAGTTTTTTTGTTTCTTTCTGTTTTGTTTTTTTTTAAAGCATAAAATCTAACAGAGTTCTTAATGCCTTCCCAAGTCTTGTGATATTGAGATAATTTATTGCCAAACAAAAATTATTTCTTTTTTCACTGTGTGGGGCATCTATCTATATGAATGTCTGACTGAAAGGATCATGTGACATAACTCACCGTCCCTTCCTGGCCAGCACTTTCTGAGACTCTGGGTAGTGAATTAGGATGTCATTGAGGTCTTTCTTATCCAATACGAAGAGGTTGGCGAACCCATGTGCCGCTACATTAGCGGTTCTTCTATTTCCTCCATTGGCTGAAGACTGTAGCAAACTGGGGTCGATTATAAACACATGAGTTCATTCACGACGTGTAGTTCTAGAGGCAGATTCTCATTTCAAAAGCTCACCTGATCTCTCCGAACACACAGCCTGCTTTCAGAGTCACAAACACAATCTTATTGTCCGGTCCACCGATGACCTGCACCTCTCCAGCCTTAATGATGTACATTTCTTTCCCAATGTCACCCTGCAGAGAAACAGGAGAGTGAAGACTTGATGTGCTTGGAGTCTATAAATAAAAGGCAGTATAACTCACCTTCTTGCACACAAAGTCTCCAGGCAAATACACAATGGATTTTAGCCTCAATAACATATCCACAAGCATCTGGTTGTCACAACCCTGTGAGAAAAAACACAGAGACATCAAGAACCTGAACATGTCACAATCTATTTCCTTTCTTAAATCAAGCCCACCTTAAAGAGGTCGATCTTTTGGAAAGTAGCAAGGTTGATGTCCACAGCGATGGCTGTTCTCATCACCAGAGGCATCTGTTCCAGAAGCTCAGACTCATCTGAAGAGAAGCCAAACATTAATTGACAGGACCCTGCTATTTATTACTAGTCGTTATTTACATGTAAATACAAATTTTACCCAGCATGCCCTGGGAGTCCCAGGTGTAGTTGTACCAGGTACGCACTCGGGTTTGAACCAGCTTTGGGATGCGGTTTGTCACCATGTACGCCACACAACCATCCATAGATGCACGGAAGTACGTCTGACCGGCCGTAGCTGCTCCAATGACATCTCTCATCTGTAAAACCAAAGAATTACATCTATATATCTGATCTGGATGCACTATTATGATGATTCTGGCTGATACTGGTAATATTTTCAATTTAAAGTCAATAAATGATAAACAGCCAATATTAAAATTCTGTACTTTTTAAATTACATAAAAAAAAAAATGCTAAAAGTAACACAAAGTTATAATGTAAATCATGAAAATGTATTTTGAGATTTATTAAAGATTCCCTAGTTAGTTTATTGTTACTTTTATTAATTAATTCTTTCATTTATTTAACCATTATTAAAATTCTGGACAATATTGATAAATCAATCATATTTTCATGTCGTGGCAAAACTAAAGTTGTATAATATTTTCCCTAAAAACATTTAAAATAAAACACTAAAAACCATTTAAAATGACCATTTACATTAAATACAACAAGTCAATGTAGGCTTAATTATATTATAATGTACAGCATAAAAAATTGCTATTTATTATGGGACTTATTAAAGATTACATTTATTACAAAGATTTTTTTAAACTTTTTGTTGTTGTTGTTGCACCAATATTAAAATTATGCAAAATTATTGATAAACCAATAATTATTTTAATGTTATAGCTGATAACTGACAAATGGCCGATATTACAGTTTTTTAAAACATTGATTAAAAGATTTAAACTAGTTTTACATGACAGCAGAGGTAATTGAAATGTAAAAATAGCATAAATGAGCCTACACAATGAATAAATAAATGAAAAAAAATCCTAGTCACATTCTGTGTGTGTCTTGTGATTTAGGCATCGTCTTTGTCGAGCAACTATCTCTACACAAACTCTCTGACACCTACAAATGATCTCGGTATAATCTTTAACATCTAGTAAAGAAGTGACTCATCCTATATTCTTAAACAACAGGAGCACCATCACAATACATCTACATGGTTCCTGACAGGACAACTGGATGAGGACTACAATACGATTGGCTGCCTGGGATTAGGGGGAGGAGCTCATGATGTTTACATCATCACATCATGTACCTGTCCGATCAAACTTGAGAAGACAAAGACACCAACAAAAAAGTTTGCTAACTGAAAGGTGATTTCAAAGACTGTGTGAGGCTCAGGCAGACCACCGATGTTGATCAGAGTGCGCACGGCAAAATAGTAACTGCGCAAGTACCTGGGAAAGACAAAGAGATGGTACAATTCTGTGTGTAAGGAATCAAAACATCTTTTAGTCAAATCCGAGTCTTTATTAAAGATTTAATCACATGTGACCATTGACCACAAAACCAGTCATAAGGGTCAATTGTTTTTAAACTAGGATTCATAAATAAGCTTTCCATTGATGTATGGTTTGTTAGGATATGACTATATTTGGCTGAGATACAACTAAATATTGAGAAAAACCAAATGATTTGTTCAAATGAAGTTCTTAGCAACATGTATTACTGATAAAAAATTAAGTTTTGGAACAATTTCATGGAACACAATCTTTACTTAATATCCTAATGATTTCTGTCATAAAAGAAACTGTGATAATTTTGACCCCTACAATGTGTTGTTGGCTATTGCTAAAAACATACCTGTGCGACGACTGGTTTTTGTGGACCAGGGTGACATATTACAGTGTCAAAAAAGCCGACATCGAAGCACATCGCAAAGCCATGGCCAAGCAAGAAAGCCAAGTGAAAAAAATCAAAACGGAACCAAAAAAAAACCACCAAGCGCTTCAGGAGCATAAGCTTTAGAGACAAAAGCTTTGGAGACAAAACGTCTACCTGGCTGAGAATGATGGACAAAAATAGAGCACCAAAAAAATAGTTGGTCATCTGAAAGATCTGACCGAACATGGTCTCAGGAAAAGGAAGTTCTGCGATCATCAGGAGGGATTTCTCTGCATAGAAGAAACACCTCAGGTAGCTATGAGAATATGAAAGAAATAAAAAAAAATCCCAAAACTTGCAATTACTGCAAACAAATTTAGCTTTTTCTGTTGTTGTTAAACTTGAATTGTGAATGAAAAAATGACATTACAAATTACATGAGCAGTTTCGATTACTGTGTTGTGCTGCCAATGGTGCAGAAGTTATATACTTTACCTTTACAAAACTAATCAATAAAGTGAATCTGAACGGTAGATGGAATTACATACGCGCTGCCTTCTCCGCTGTACACCCATTTGGTTTTGCCGATCCCCTGGTAGTCAGAGGCCACGTAGTAAAGACACGCGTTGAGATGGAGAATAAACATCAGGTATCCAATAGTGCGAATTACTCTTTAAAAAAACAAAGGAGAATTCGGTCACAATGATTTATAACAGTAGTTCTCAATCAAGGCTTCGGGGCCAAGCAACAACAAAATGGAAATCTCGAGCCAAATTCAGAATGAAAATGTTTTCAATTCTTACATTCTTGATTTCATTGAGGTAGCAAACAGAATTTGTATTTAAACATGAAAAATTACAGTGCAATCAAGCTCAAATAAATGTCTTAATTTATGTTTAGCATTATAAAAAATCACTTTTTGGACCATATAGGAAGAACACTTTGATTTTTCAGAATATTCAAATTTTCCTCAAAGTCTTCCAAATGAAGCCAAACAGCTTTCTAATTCCTGAGAGGTTCAAACTTATGAACTGAAAGGCTGTCTATTCATAAATTCAGATTTTTCCCAATTCTCCGATAGAACTAGTCAGCCAGATCCACTCTTAAGTTTTGGTTACTTACCTCCAGATGTACGCTTTGGTCATGATACCTTCAAGACGGTCACTAAACTCAAAAAATGCTTCAGACTTTAGGAGAAAACATAAAGAAAACAAGGTTAAGGCAAATAAAAAAATATAATCAGCTCATGAATGATTATGCATCTCATAGCCAATCGAATCCTGCCAAAACACAGGTGATTACAGAAACCGCATTACCTTCATCAAACGATTGAGCCTGAAGACAGACTTGAATCCAAACGGGAAATATAACAGGTCTGAAGGCAGGACGGATATGACATCATTCTGAAAGGACAGGAAATATATTTTGTGGCTTTCTATTGGGGGATAAAATGCTATGTGGAAGATGAAAGTCAACTGAAATACCTGAAACCTTGACGATTCGCGATATTTCTTTTTAATCACAACTCTGTCATACTGAAAGAAAATTATGAAATATATTAGAGGTATTCATTAGTAGTATTAGAATTTAATAATAGAACTTACAGTGGAAGTCTATGGAGCAGGACACTGAACACTGTGTTATATAAAAAGACATAAAACAAAATTATCAATCAACTGTGTAAAAAAAATGTCTTACAATGATGTCTCCCCCTTTACAGAACTGCAGTCGTGGCTGGAAAACGATCATGTCGATGACATAAATGATGTCAGCAATGATGTCCAAGGTAAACCACAATGGGACGGCCGCTGGGTCATGATATGGGAAGGCCATACGGACCGGTATGAACCACAGGTTATAGTTGAAGGCAATGGTTACCAAGCTTAGCCAAGCAATATACCTGCGGTCTGGTGAAAATCACAAAAACAGAGCAGACGAAAGCATAGAAACGTGGTAATTTTATATCTGTATATTCAGATGTTGGCATATTTTGAAATGTCACCTGTGAACGGATCGATGGAGGTGCCCAGTCTTTTGTCCATTCTGTCCTCGAAGGGCTTCAGCAGGAAATCTACACAGGTGCACTTCATTTTTGGGCAGATGGACTTCTGCTCTTTGTCTGCCTTGTCATCTTTCTTCTCCTCCTTCTTTTCCTCTTTCTTTTCCCCAGGCTTGTCTGCTTTTTTCTTCTCCTCCTCCTCTTTCTTCTTCTTTTCTTCCTCCTCTTTCTTTTTTCTCTCTGCCTCCTCTTTTTTTTTCTTCTCCGCCTCCTCTTTCCTTTCCTTGTCCTCTTCTTCTTTTCGTTTCCTCTCCTCCACCAACTTCACGTAGTCATCCTTTCTCAGGACAGGTGCTGAAACAAACACAAAATACCTGTTAAGCCAATCCTTGTTGTCTTGGTATGTGGTAATGTCCTATTATATTTACATATTATTATTAAAAAAGTGCTGTATTGCAGGTATATCACTGATTGCAGAAGCAAGGATTGACTTGTACTCACTGACAGGAGGACTGCGCTCTGGAGAGGATGCATAGGGGTCAATGATCTTTTCTTTAAACTGGTCTGTCCGTTGCCGGTAATGCTGAACAATCTCAATGAGTTGAGCATCAAAATGCTTGCTTATCACAATGGGCCGGGACTCCGGGCAAGGGGCCTCCTCTCTATAACAATCCAACAGATAATAACACAAGGTGACATCAATATTTTTAACAAATATAGTAATATATCACTTAATATACAGACATTGATATCCTTAACTTCCAGAAACTTTAAATAAATGCTCTTCTAATAAACAAAAACCATGGTTTACCTATAGTAACCATGTTTTGGTTTTATTTGTAGTAACACAAAATGAGTTTACAGTAACACACTACTGATGTCTGGCAAAAATATTGTTGAAGGATTAAAAGTAGAAATATACAGCTTGTGTTTTTGTAACATACCTTATATTTATTCCTTATATATTATATATATATATGATATAACATGAATGTTATTTAAACTGTAAAGTTGTCTAAATCGTTCTTTGTTATGGGACTACTGTACTAGGCGAATGAACTTCCGGTTGATAAATCTCCTTGCGTGCATAATCACACAAGCTAGTTTTAAACTGGATCACAGCTAGTTTAATTTTACTACTTACAATGTTCATGTTTTCTGTAAAATATGTTCGTATTAATATTCGTCATTCATAGTGTGTTATTTAACCCGTAAAGCAGTTTAAATAATTTTTAGTGGGTACTTTTACGTTGCTCCTTGTAGGCAATTAATTGAATCCGTGTAAACACGACTTCAGCTTGTTCATATAAAAATTTGAGTTGAAATCCTACTTGTTATCATTGGTTTAACTTTTTTGACGCTAAACTACTTGTGCAAGACCTGCAACTGTCGATCTGAATTGTGCTTTTACATGCTGACCTCTGCTGGTCATGCAGGCTTATTACAAGTGTAAGTGGAGACCAAGCGCCTTTTGTTTTGAACGTTAATGTTATTAATGTAAAACTTTATAATATAATATATATTATACTGGAGCAGAATTTTATTTTATTTTATTTTATTTATTAATTATAATAAATGAATAAATGCTGCTCCAGTGAAAGTGAATATATTTTATGGATCATATCCATCATAAAACTACTCTGGCATTTTTCCACTGTTGGTGTCGGTTTTTGTTTTCTAAACTTAAGTAGCTCCAGGGATCTTCTTATATCAAATGCACTGTAAATCTTGTAATCTGCTCTCAGATCCTGGTCTCGTAATCTTCCAGGTCTCAGCTGCACAGTCTTCGATCTGATGTACAGTGTGTGAACTGATGACTTACATGCTGTTCTCACTTACTGTGAGTCCTTTCCAAGACAATAAGAGTCTAGTTCATTATAACCATGATTAATTAAAGCTTATTAAACACATTCAGGACATCAAGACTTTCTCCTGGCACTTGTAGCACATACAAGTGTTTAAAATAAACATGAATTCAAACTCAACTCTATTTATTCTCTTGGTGTTATATTTAAATAACTTCTGACTATGCAACATGATTTACCCTTCAGCAGGTGGCTGGCCGTTGGCCGGGTCTGCAGGTTTCTCCTCTGGTTTGGGGGCCGGTTCTGGTTTTGAGGCCGGTGCTGCTGGTTCTGGAGCTGGTGCTGGAGTCGGTTCTGGGGCTGGGGCTGAGGAGAAAATAGTTCATTTTTCTTTATGATTCCCAACTGAAGGAAGATTTGGATCACAGATGGAGGACTGACCCCTGAAGCAGCTTACAGACCATCACATGCTACTGAACCCATAACAAACACACTACTGCAAGAAACCTGTGACAGACTGTAAGAATTATTTCAAATGCCTCTCATCTGGAAAATATCTTCTGCAGGTGCTTACACAAAGAATGATGAGATCATTTAGTGGATAATTACAATGATAATAGATGTCTTACC
This sequence comes from Carassius gibelio, assembly GCF_023724105.1. Lineage (NCBI taxonomy): Eukaryota > Metazoa > Chordata > Actinopteri > Cypriniformes > Cyprinidae > Carassius > Carassius gibelio. Next base: position 5,543,120 of record NC_068419.1, on the reverse strand, counting down.
AGGGCCTTCATCATCTTTCTTGTCTTCATTTTCCTTGTCTGCAGGTTTTTCTTCCTGCCAGGTGCAGAGATTAATCATTATCCCAGAGCGCTTTTGCAGTTTTAAAAACATTCTCATAAATGACGCATGATGGCTTCTATTATTTATAGATTGTTGAGCTAAATTGTCTATTTTAAATTACTCAAACATTTAGATAATTTTAAGATAAAAACTACCAAAAATGTTATGGTACCATAAAAGGAATTAATATATATACAATATTATATATATATATATATATATATATATATATATATATATATATATATATATATATATATATATATATATATATATATATATATAAACAATAAATTATATGAACTATTTAACATTTTTTGTACTAAATCTTCAATTTTGCATTTTAATGATCTTTTTTTACTAACCTTTTACTGTAAAACATCTTAAAATCTGCTATATCTGCCAAAGCAACATTTTAATTTAGTTTAAATGTACTATGTAACACTAATGTAAAATAACTAAATCTAGAACTGAAATAAAAGTCTATAAACACTATAAAGATATATTTTTAAAAACAATTATAAAAAAATTACCAAATTATTTAAAATTAAAATGAAAACGGAAAAATACTAATTCAAAATATTAAATGAAACTATAGTTTATATGTTTGTTATAGTATGTCAATGATAAACTGATTAAAAAAACATATGCTTTAAAAATAATAATAAATGCTCTGTATAATTTATTATATTATCAAATAATTCATAAAACTATACACACATTACAGATGCTACATATACAAAGCATTTATTACATTTAAATAAATAAATAAATTTATTAATAATATATTGCATTTATTAATATAATAAATAGTATAAAGCATTTATTATTAATATTATTATACTATTATTATATTATTTTATCTAAATTTTCAATTCCATATTTAAAATGGTAGCTAAAATGTTTACTGCATTTTAGCAAAACATTTTTAATTTGTTGCATTTGCTTAAGATAAAAATCAGCAGTGAGTTGCTTGTACCTACCTTTGCAGGAGCCGGTGCAGGGGCTGTGGTGGGACCAACAGTTGGACCCCCGATGATCTTCTTCAGCTTGCTGAACATGGCTCAGTCGCAGGCAATGCCTGTTGTGTTTATCCTTCTTGTGTGACCACAGCTCCAGTCCTGCTAATGTTGCTGCTTGATGCAATTAGCACTTTTAGACCACTAATACCCATCTGCAGCAGACCTCAGAAGTGAGTTCAGGCCACAATTCATCACTGTGTCTGTCAACTGCAGAGTGAGTTCAAAACTTGCCTACAGCAACACACACACACACATATATATATGTATATATATATTAGTATTTAATTGTAGTTAGATAGTGTGATGTGTCACCAACTAAACAAAAGCAGTCAAAGTTTCTGGTCAGTGTAAACCATAAATATATAACGTTTGATTCACAGTATGTTTGTATAGTGTTCACAGCTTTTCTAAATCTCCATACAGTTCAAAGAATATCAGTAAATAGTCATTGAGCTTTGAGCAGATTTCTCTGGTGGACCTGCGAGCTGTTCTGCTGGATTAGTTCGGCTCGTATGGATCGGTGGACCACTTACTTAATTAAACCTTATAAGCTTTTAGTTCAGCTGAGGGGATTTACTGTTGTGGTTGCAGGGAACAGACGAGGCTAACAAGAAGAAGAAAAGATGTCTTTGATCTTACAGGCCTTCCATCTCTTTATTCTACACATATTCCTTTTTAAAAATTCAGAATGGAGCCATTTTAATTTCATATTTTTGTTTCAGTGGTTAAACTGGGTCAAGAATAGATTAGATTTTTATCTTTTATTATTTAAGGATATGCTCATGAGTTGCAGGTAATTTTTTAATGAGCAAATTAATATTCATATACTATTAGGTTAGTTGTTAATTTTTTGAGTTAGCTTTTATTAGTAATATATTCGATAATTTTAGATTACATTTGAGTCATTTTGTGTGCTTTAACAATTTGATGTGTTTTTGCCATTTTTAGTTTTGTGTTATTTTTGTGCCTTTTAAAATATAACAGGTTTTTTATATGCAGGTTTGTTTTATTTCAAGGCAACATTTCAAATTTTTCATTCGAATCGTTCAAAAACAATGATTGCTTTAGGAACCAAACAAATGTCCAAAAAGTGATTTAATTTGTTCAAAATAAACGACGCCTGTTGACAGTCACTTCCGCTTTTGCGTAGTTTGGAAGTATTTTGCCGCCGGTGATACAAATATAGACAAACTAACTTAAAATATTATTTCTAAAAATGTAAATTACTCAATATTAACTTCATGTTTACGAAGTTGTTAGCCTGTTAGCTAACTTGTACGTTACCCCGTTAATGTGAGTGTTAGCATAACATTGCTGTGAGCTTGGAACGTTTAGAACGCGTAATCCTAAACCCAATAAGATATTAATAATCACGCTTTAGTAACGATCTTTTAACACGATAGCATTGTACTACTGTCTGTAATACGAGTAAAGGACTGTTGCCATGAAACGGGCCAAACACACTTCAACAATAATTTGCACTCGAGTCACCTGATATTTCTCACTGTTACAGTGAACCCTCATGAAATCATTTGCTGTTTTTACAGCCATGCACCGATACCGACATTCAGGTACAGAGACATTTCAAATAAACATGTTAATAATGTAAGGAGGTGTATTATACATAGCATTCATTGTTTACATTGTATTGGCTCGCTTTTATAAATGACAAGGCATTTCTACACTGCATAGAACAGACTGAGGAGACCGGGGCTGGTTGTCATATTTTTACTTAACTGAATGTTTCTAGCTTTGTAAAATTGATTTAAAACCAGATGTTACTGATCTGCTAAACTTTCTCCTTTTAACAAAGCTGAGCAAAGACTTGCAGACATTGACTACACACAGCTGGCACAGCTAACCCAGCTAAATCAAAGGTAGAAATGATCATTAGTGTGCTAAATCCATTTGTGATATTATTCCTGCATGTTTCAGTTGCCTTTGAACTTGTTGAACTAGTTTTTTTAATATTACGTTTTAAAAACAAGATGGTAATACAAATGAAAATGGCTAACTGCTTTGCTTCTCTTCACCGTATCAGTTCTGAAGAGGCCCATAAAAAATTCATGAAACTTTATCAAGAAATATTCCTGCACCCTCAGACCTCTTTACCAAGAATACAACTCAAGACTAGGATGTGAGTAACTTTTTTTTTATTTTTTAAAACATTATGCACAGTGCTAATTAGTGATCACAGTGTGTAGGCTATTATGGGATCAGACCATTAGTTAAAACATTCACTAAGTAAGAAAAAAGTAAGTTTTGCATTGAATTCTGTGGGGCAGACATTATGGAGTCCAATGCAGTATTGCTACATTCATAGTACTTCTTTCTAATATAAAGTGCAGATCATGTCTGCTTAGTTTCAGTGAGCTGTCTGTGATCAGTTTCAGGTAATGTAATCCTCTTACCCTGAGAAGTAGTTTATTCAGCTGCAAAACCTAGTACTTAGTAAACACTGTAGCAATGTAAACTCAGTAAGGCTCAGAATAAGATCAGATTACCATATAAAAGAAAACACGTGTATAGTTCAAATTTAATGTCATCAAAATATAACATACTTTTATGTGTTTGTAAAGTAAGTTATTTGAGTCAGGGTTTGTTTGTAATGTCCCTTATACAATTTCACATTCAATCTGAATGCATGTAGAGTACTGCTTCTCACACCCAAGATAAATGTATTTGATTAAGAATACAGTAAATATTGTGAAATAGTATTACAGTTTAATAGAAAATCTGCTTGATATGTTTAGGAAACCAGGACAGTGTAATTTTAGTGTCACTGATATTTGTGTGTGTGTGTGTGTGTATATAGTATATATTCTGCATATATGCATCATATATTCATGTTCATTTTAGTTAAAGGTTTATTTGTGTTTTTTGAGATTTTGTTGTGTTGTAATTTTTCTTAGTTTTTGTTGTTTTTAAATATGTCTATATACTTCAGTTTTTATAAATTTCTATTTTCTTTACTTTATTATAAATGTTGTGGAAAAATCTTGAGTTATTTTAGTACATTGTTAAACTAAATGTAAACAAGAAATGTAAAAAAAAAATTTATTTAAGTTTTTTTTTTTTTTTTTTTTATTATCGTTTTATTATTTTTTTTATTATAACAAACCTAAACTAGGATACTTTTGTCAAGATAATTTTTTCAAGATTCAAAATAACAGCATTTTATTTTTAAAGAATTTTTTTTTGTAACATTATAAATGTTTTGATCAATTTGTACATCCTGACTGAATAAAATTAATTTATTTAAAAATAAATTACACAAACTTTAGAACAATTGTGTATATTAAAATCAAATGTGACAGACGCAGGGCTCTGCATCAAAATTAATTAGTAAAATTACTGTTATTTTTACCTCTTGGGAAACAAAAAACTGTATTGTACTTACACTTTGCTAATAAGAGTGTGCTGGAGCAGATTTAACCTCAACGTCAAACCTGCGTCATTATTCTAAAAATTGCCTTAGTGCCTTTTTTTGGGAAAGTAGCATCTTGTCGGGTGAAAGTCACAAACAGGAAGTGCTTTATAAAAGACACGTGGGCCGCGCCCCTGCAGAGGCGTGATGCAGAAACTAAGGACCTGTCAGTCATTTCAATCCCACTGTAGTCCCACTCAGAGATCTTCTGAGTAATGTTTACAGTCCTCTCAACAGCCTGCTAGTGCAGCAAAAATGAATGTTCTTGTGGGAAGTGAGTGACATATGAGTCATGGCTCTAATTGGCTGGAATATAGATCTGCTCCCTGTAGGAATCGTGGGGTCTTGAATAGCGCTCGTAAAGAAGGGTTATTTAAGGATTGGTTAAAATGAAAAATGGTGAGTGATTATCTTGTAAATCAACTTTAGGACTGTGGTTAAGGTAATTCTGATTGAATGCACTGCTTAATGTGGCTGTGCTTTTCAGTTACACCATCAGTCAAACGTTCGGACACACCTACTCATTTTTTATTGTTAATAATAATAATAATAAGATCATTAAAACTATAAATTCACACCAGCTGAAGTATGGAAACTCTGCCTTATATTTGAAAACAGTATATACTTTAAGCTATTGTGTATTTGTAGGGACAGTTTGTATTTGTCTATGAAAAAATAATTTCAAACATTTAGGCAGAAAATTTTATATAAAGCTTTTTATGATCATAATATGTTTAAAAATATTTGCTTAAAGGAATTGTTCACCCAAAAACGAAATTAGCTGAAATTTACACACCCTCAGGCCATTCAAGATGCTTTTCTTCACTGCAACAGATTTAGAGAAATGTATCATTACATCACCTGCTCACCAATGGATCATCTGCAGTGAATGGGTGCCGTCAGAATGAGAGATAAAACGGCTGATAAAAACATCACAATAATCCACCAGTTAACAATTTTTGGGAAATTGTGTGTTTTTAAGAAACAAATCCATCAAGAGGACAACAGGGGATCAACTTGTTCCACAGGACAACATTTTATTATGAATTATAGACTGCTGTTTTGATTTAACCCTATCTTAAAGATAAACGTGTTTATTATAAACACAGCTTTTCACTTCACAAAACATGTTAATTGATGGACTGGAGTCATGTGTGTTATGTGACTCTTTATGTGTCATGTGACTCTCATTCTGACGGCACCCATTCACTGCTGAGAATCCTTTGGTCAGCAAGTGATGTAATACTAAATTTCCTAAATCTCTTTTGATGAAGAAACAAACTTGGATGACTGGAGAATAAGTAAATTTCAGCAAATGTTCATTTTTGACTGAACTATTCCTTTAAGATATTTTCTTCTGGTCATGCAATGACTTACAGTATAATCTCTTTTTTATTTCTTGCAGTCCAAAAGTGATAAACTACATTTCATACGGAATATATTACATTCTGATTCAACAGCACAAACTTTAGAATTGGCAAATGATGGATATAAACTTTACGATAATCATCTGATCTTCTCTATTCCTCTTGGCAGCCAACCTCCAGTGAAGCTGAGAGTATTTGAATCCATCCAAGAGGTCAGCAGACATCAGCCACATGGAAAACTGGCTCACGAATCACTCATGAATCATGTGATTAAAGCCCTTAAGAAATTGTGAGTATGAAGTGTTCTTTGTGGGTAGTTTAAAGGCCCTCGGGACATATTGATGATACAAAATGACTGATATAAAAACACACATTTATACGGTTTGTCAGGCCTGATTTGAATCTGCTGGGTGAATTTCATTAAATCTGTCAAACAGGTCAGATTTCTCCCAAAAATCTAAAGCTCATTGATTTGAATGAGCACATTTCCTCCTGAACTTCTCATTACTTTCACAAAAACACACACAAAAAAAAGAAAAACAAGAAAGACTTTTATTGTTTGAAACAAAATATGCATTTTAAGCTATTGTTTTAATGCTTTTATGCTGATTTTAATAGAAAAATGTGTTCAGATTAGACAGAACAGTTCTTATTACTGCATAACAGATGAGAAATTAAACCACATCCATATGCATTACAATAATGCAAATTGTGTTGACTGATTTATTATTAATAGACAGACACTGTTTTATCTATTTCTAATTTCTAATTTTAATAAAATTGACATCTGACTCTGCATCAGCTAGTGTTTCCGTCTACCAGCAGAGGGCAGTGTAGCACCTTTTCAGCATGTCAAACGAACATGACTTATTTCTGCTCAGGGCTACATGCATCTCAGAATTTCTTTGGTTAATATTTAAAGTGACACAGTTTTAAGTAGTTTTAGCTGTATGAAATCTGTGGCAAATTAAAATCATAGCTTGCATAAAAATGAGGAGGACATTCTGAAAATTCACTGCTGAATGACATCTGGAATCACTTCATTAAGAGCATAATAGAGAATGGGACTAATCTCCTGCGCTCTCTGCCACTATCTCACAGTGGTATCTTAATTCATATCGAAAGGCCCTGTTTTACTTTCCTGCTGTCGCTGTTCATTAATGTGAGAATCGTTGAGTGGGAGAGAGAGAGAACAATATAGCTTTCTTTAGCTCCTGTGTTGAGCGGCACAGGACTGAAATCCTACAATATTATTTCCTCCTCTTATATGTTGCTTGTAGGTGTTCGGATATTGTTCCTTGTGATATAATCTCCCTCATTCATCCACTGAACTTCCCAGGGATAATGCATCTGTTTTTTAGTGGTTGTTCTTGAGCTTTGTAGGACAGATAGACACTAGAGATGCAGGAAAGAGGATATGGAGATCTTTCAGTGCAGGACTGGAGCACGGTCGGTGTGAAAAATAAATATGAACCAGATTTTTATATGTTCTGTAAGAAAAAGGCTTCACCGCAAGCCTCTATGATATTTTACTCACTATTGTGGCACAGATCGCTCTTTTATTTTACGCTATAATTCAAAAGTTTGTGGTTGGTAAGATTTTTTTTTCGTGTGTTTTTAAATGTATGAAGTCTCTTACCAAGACTGCATTAAAAAAAACTTTTATGTTGTGAAATAGTATTATGAATTAAAATGACCGTTTCCTATTTTAATACAGTTTTCAATTTAATTTATTCCTGTGATGCAAAGCTGAATTTTCAGCATCGTTACTCCAGTATCACACAACCCTTCAGAAACATTTCTAATATACTGTTTTGCAGCTCAAGAAAAATGTCTTATTTTATAACACTAGAAAACGTAATTTTTTTTTCAGGATCCTTTGATTTATAGAATGTTTTAAAGACAGCATTTCTTAGAAAAACAAATATTTTGCAACAACGGAATAAAGTATTTTCTGTCACTTTGTCATCAGTTTAATGCGCCGAGGTTTAATGCATACAATTTTTGAAATCTTTAAGCATTAGCAAGCACCACCATCCCATAGGAGAAGCTCGCACAAGTGCACCATGGTAGAACATAATCAGAGTGAATACTGAGCACTCAGTTTGTGATAGATGGACTGTGCCTTAGGCGGAGTTAATGGAGGCAGATGGCAATGCATTTCTCCTGGATTGCTTCACTACTTTGATGTGCTTTGCATGCTTAGTTATAACAAGGGAACTTGTGCTTTAATGTGCCATATTACAGCTGAGTATCATGGTCCACGTACAGAAAGCTTCATGCATGGGCAGCTCGAAGGAGAACTTTTTGTGATACCCGTTCTGCATTTGTAGTGACATTACCTACGGGGCTTTGCAATGCCCTTGTAGACAGTTCTTAATGCTTTTCCATGTCTTCACGTGTTTTTTTCCCTCCCAGCTCAGTTTCTAGATATCTGGGTCGTGTATGCCAATTGCCACCGGGGGAATTTGTTTGAAAGATGTGAGCTGGATAAGAGAAATAGGTCACGATTTTCTTCGATTTGGGAGACATAATCGTCTCGTCCCTGTGAGGTTCTGCCTTGTGACATTCAGCAAAATGTATTGTGAAAGAATCTCAGCCATGTGGAAATTAGATTAGAAAGGGTAAAAATTCACACGGCGGTTTCACAGGAATCACTATTAAATGATGAATGAGGGCCCAAGGGTTTGTTTTAAAGGAAAACAAAATGCTGTTATGGTTTAAAATTTTCCTTTTTACTTTTGTAAGCACATCGCTGGTCATATGGTATGCTCTTTAGTGCATAGTATTCTAAAAAGAAAAAAAATAATCTTTTAATGAAAAGGCAATAATATTCTTCGTTTACAAGTAAGGGCATATCATTTAAAATCACTCATTTCATGGCCACAATCCAATCCATCCCAGATGGATAAAATGAAGGGCTAGGCTGTGGCATTCTCATTGAATTTCCTGTTTCATAGTCAGCCCCTGCTGGTAGATACCATAACTACATCATTTGGACCAAGAAGCCTTTTATTTTTACAAACAAGCAAACTAGCAAAGTCTTTGTTATAGTACATTTTGCATATGGCTGCATTTTTTATTTCAAATGTTTAAATAAAAAATATAAAATTTGTAAAAAACATAAATAAATTTTTCTTATTTTCTTATGTTAAAAATTTTTATGTTAAATCTCTCTCTCTCTATATATAGTAAAATATGTGTGCGTGTGTGTGTGTGTGTGTGTGTGTGTGTGTGTATAAATATATATATATATATATATATATATATAATTTTACGGCTGGGCAAGTTAACACGTTATTATCCGATTAACGCATTAATTGATTAACGCAGACAATTATTTTATTGCACGTTAATGCAGTTTTTTATTATTATGAAAGTCCGTTGCTCACTGGCTCTGAATACACATACAGACAAATCATGGGTCACAGGAGGGGATGCTCCCGATCAAATTATTTAGGCTAAGCATCAACATTCACAAACCACTGTCAGCTGTTATTTTTAACAGAAAAGAATGCAACGAGCTTGTAATCATGACTTTATAACTTGGAAATAGGAAACTTCTGATAGCACATGAAGACCGCAGAGAAGTGCTCTTGCTGAACACAGTGGAGTGAATCATTTTGTAACTTTGTGATTTTTTACTGTGAGTCATATGGGATGCAGTAACACAAGTCCCTCTCACAATATATTGCTTTACAGATCTATCGCTTTTGCCGCTCAGAAATAATCACGCACCACGTAGGCATATCAGAAGACGTTTACTCCAGCGCGGTTAACGCTCACGCTAACTGATCTATATGTAACCAAAGACTGTAGAATACCCAAGACATGTCACTCGTATAGTTCTGAATGGAGGAAAATGCAACACTCAATATAGCTGCTCAATTGCAGGAAGCCCCGCCTCCTGAATGAAAGAGCCGATCGCCCTACTCTGCTGCGATGGGTCCCGCGATCGTGCAGGTCTCTAATAGGAAGGTGCATATTATAATGTTATGATCGAGGCTCTGGACTCGGAGCATAACTTGTTTTTCTATAACAAACTATAAAATATTTTCTATAAAAACGTTAATGTCCTGATAGTGACAAATAGCTTGTTTTTTATTTAATTAAATTACATTAATGTTATAAATTGAGATTTGAGCTATAATAAATAAATTAACTGCTACTATGTAAAAGGAACGATGCTGTAAAAAGTACCTTATTTGTTTAAATTGTTATTACACTTTTGTTCATATAGCAGTGGGGCTACTTTTGAATGAAAAAAAGTGCACAATTCACTACTTTTGAATGCATTATTAGTTTTTGCATAACAATGCAATTAATTGCGGTTAATCGCAGACAATAATACATAATTAATACAAAATAAAAATGTTTTAATCGTTGCCCAGCACATTAATATACTTAATAGCTTGACTTCTTAGGATTTTTTTTTTTTATCTCCAACTTTTGACATCACAGCTAGGGATAGCCACTAGTGAAGGGTTTGGAAATGTACTTATTCGTTATAGTGCCATCAACCATTAAAGTGTTGTCATGATGTAATCTTCTGGTGGATCCAGAGTAATTAGTCACTTGACAATTGCACCTCAGTTGATTAGTCTCATAACAACTTAGATGTGGAACTGAGTGCACTGCCCGTGAGCAAAGATGGCAGATTTCAAATCGCTTAATTTCAGGGTGTGAATGTTAATTATAAATCTCCTTGAATGTTGAATATCCTCTTTGATATGTCAGATTTCAGACTGCGTTTTCTGTTGACTGCAATACAGGTTTCATTTGCACCTCAGTGTCATTGCTCACGACTTCTAAGTATATTTTAAACCCATCTGAAGGTCATCCGGTGACCTGGTGAGTGTACATACACTAACCTATATGGGTTTGTTGTCTAGTGTGTCTTTACATATGCTCTTGTCATAAAGCCAGTTTTCCCCATCCAGGTCTCATGGGGAGCTGGACCAACTGTGCTGGCAACACACACATACACACACACATATACACACACACACTTCCTGCTCTTGCACACTGTTCCCGTGAGAGCTTGTCTCTCTGCCAGCTCTGGAGGCAGGAAGTGCTTGGCTTCCCCCCGCACTGGCTTCGCCCATGTCGCTCCACGTCCAGGAGGCCATTGTAACAGTCAGAGCAGGGCAGTGATGGGGGAGAACCAGCGGAAGACGTTCAGCTTATTTAATGAGGAAAGCCAGCCAGCACAACCTGCTTTGTGTGCACTTTCTGGCTGTATTTTTGTTATAGTTCATGTATTTATTTTGCTCTGTGTTTCAGGGCTCTGACCCCTCCTCAAGACTTCACCCTTTCCCACAATCCTCCTTCTGTGTTTCCTGGGGATGTGTGCTGGTCAGAGAAACACACTTTGACCCAGAAAAGTTTTCAATGTTATCTGAAACTATAATCCGGGCAAATATGAGTCACATACATATGTATACATATATATATGTATATCTATCTATTTATGTAAGACAGTTATATATAAAACAATACAATTTAATATACAGTGCATTGTGTATTCTGAACAATTGAACAATATCTTCACAGCATTTAATCTATATGTAGATGTCTGCATTTTGTTGTTGTTGGTTTTTTTTTTACATTTTTAGTCCTATATGAACAATAAGGTATTATGAATGAAAATTAAGAAATAAAAAACTATTTAATTACAAAAGGAGTATTTACTTAGATGAAAGCGCTGTTCATTATTAGTTCATAATTCCATTAGAAAATTTCCATTAAATAATTAAAATAACTGGAAATGTATATTATTATCTTATATGGTTCCATATAATAAGACATAATAATAATAAAACATGTATTTAATAATAACGCAGCTTATCTAATATTATTATGTATATGTGGAACTATATGTATGTATGTATGTATGTATATATATATAAAATGTGTGTGTGTGAATATATATACACACATATACAGTATATACTGTATATTTTTACATTTACATTTAATAATTTAGCAGACGCTTTTATCCAAAGCGATTTACAATTGAGGACAATAGAAGCAACAAAAACAATCAAAAACAACAAGAGAGCATTGATATGTAAGTGCTAGAACAAGTCATATGTGTGTGTGTATATACAGACTCAATAATTGGCTCAAAAGTAAAATATTTATAACCACCTCCTCATTTACACAGTTTTTCACATATATTAACATTTCAAAATTGCAATTTAACATCTGTCACCATCTGTATATTCAGCCAATGGGTGTGATAATCATCTAGTACAGTTCAGATGTGTCTGTCACGTGAAATGTTTAGTTTTATGGGGTTTTTCTTAAAGTTTAGATCATTTGGAAAGCTCAGGGGCTTATGATTGGCTGGGTTCCCTATCAGCCTACAGCTCTAAACCGCTGATGTATTTGCTGTTTAAGATGTTGTCATGGTAACAGCTGATGAGGGCTGCTGAGTGTGTGAGGAGGCCAAATGAAGATGGAAACAAATCCTAAACTTTCCACCTCTTTTGTATATTCACTACTTCTCACTACTTCTTGAATTCACTTTTTTTCTTGATCATTTCTTTTTTTTAATAAGGATTAATTTCTCATTAGTGGTGTATATAATAAATGTCCATTTAAAGGTCAGTGTCTTAGTGCTCAATAGATTTTCACAGATATTTTATATATTAAATCAACACACTTAGGCATATTAAAACATGGTTAAATCGCAGTGTGTGAGGCTCATGACCTTTTATTATAAATTGTGCTCATTCCTGTTACATGTCCTCAATCCAGCATCAGCATTGTGTCTTAAAAATTGATGTGAGAGAAACAGCTCCCTCCAATATTTTGAATTTAGACTGCCATTTCACCTGCTAGCTGTCAATATTGCATACTGCACCTTTAAACTGATTTTGGTAACATGGTAGATGGTTTGTTAAAAGTCCAGACCCTGTAGTCTGGCAGTGAACTGTTTTTCTACCTGTGCCAGAAAATAATTTCTTCTCACTTTGGGAGTTTGAAGATCATGATCCATTGCCGTGGATCAGGTTGTTCTTTCTGAAGACATTTATGATCAGATATTTAATATTTTGGGACATTAAGAAACTAGAAACACCCAGGTTTTCATTACTCTTCACTGTGGGAAAGGAGAGCCAGAGAGAAATTAACCAGCCTGGGTTTTTTTTCTGGAAATATGACCAGGATCAGGTGCTGTTCGCAAATTGTATCGCTGACGGTTCTGAGTGATGGAGTCAGGGGATAAGTGCACTGGTAAATCTCTTTACTGGAGGAGTGAGGTTTCTGAATATAACAACAGCTGCAGTGGAAACTTCATCATCATCATCATTGGAGAGGTTGAATGGGATTGGGAAGAAGGGAAAGTCCACTTCTGGGCAGGTCAATCAAGGCTTGGTGTTTTGGACCAGACTCTCTTGTTGTCAGGCTTGAGAACAGAAAACATAAACACCTAAATGATTTATTTGTCCCAAAGCTGAATAAATGAACTCTTTGACTTAACTGGATTTAATCTAAACCAGGTATTTTGAGTGTTTGTTTCTTAGTTATTACTGACTTGACTGTTGTTTTCATGTCAACAGTGCAGCTAGTAGAAAATAAAAAATACAAATAAGCTCAATTTAATCTCTATTGTTTCTTCGAAACATCAATGAGATTAAATGGAGAGCAAATGGAGAATTTTACTCAGGTCTTTTGCTTTACAGATTTTTCCTTCAACTGCTGTTTGTGAGTTTCAGAAAATGTTTCAACAACATATCCCAACTGTCTTTAAATCTGAGTCTGCAATTAAAGGTCAGAAGCTTTATTTTTGCTCTTAAATATTTTGTAATCAGATTTGCGAAATCCTAAAATTATGAAAACGTAATTAAAAATCAATACTGTATAGAAATAAAAGAACGGAAAACAACGAAAACAAAATTATTTAAAACTTAATCTAATATGAAAAATAAAATTGAAAATTAAAAGACTGCTAAATGTTAATAAATGATAGTACAGTGTGTGTGTGTGTGTATATATATATATATATATATATATATATATATATATATATATATATATATATATATATATATATATATATATATATACATTATATATAAAATGTAGGATTTAAATTAAACCAATTAATATCGGTGCTACCACGACTAACTTTTTTTGCTTACCTGACGAAGCAATTATTGCTTCTATTATTTATGTATTTTTATTTATTTATTTATTTTCCAGCAAGTGAAAATTTATGAGCTATGAAAGAGCAACCTTTAAATAATAACATTTTACTTTTTTAGTGAGTGATTGGCCCACACAAAAGCAAAGCAGAAATCTGCACACGTCTTTGCTTTATAATATGGCTTTATAGCAGAAATTTGGAAGAATGATTAATCCCTCCAGGGTGCCTCTGATAAACCGCCTCCCTGTGCCCAAAATGTTTATGAGTTGCTGTATCAAGTCAGAAAATGTGTTTTGTTTTTCTTACACGACGATTTAACTTTTTCCATTTAGCAGAATCTCCTGCTAGGCGTGTGAAAGGGTTTTGTTTTCTCAGAGTGGTGTTTTGGTCCAAAAAAAACGTTCCCAGTTTTGATGACATGCACACGTGTTGGCTGAAGAGTCTTATTTAACAGTTCTGACAGTTATAATTTGTGCTTGAGATCTGTTTTGTCAGGACTTGGGACTCTTTGGTCGGTTAGCAGGAGAAGCTCAGAACCAGCTGCAAAACGGAGACTTCTGACAGCTGCTACATTTAAGGAAACCGATCTCTTTCTTTTCTTTCTCGCTCACACATCCATGGCAGCCAAGCTATGGTTGGTGGATCTCAATTATAAAAACTGTACTTGTTTAATCCTCTCAAACTAATGGTCCCCAACAGGTCATTTAAGTTGATAGTTCACTCAAAATTGAAAATTAATTACTCACCCTCATGTCCTTCCAAACCTTTTTGGGTGGAAATCTTGGCCTTTTTCAGTATAGAAGATATTAGACTCTAAAACTGTTGGACGTGTCTGTTAAAGGAGTTACGGTGGTATCATTGTTGGCTTTTACAGAGCTTGTCTATTCCGACTTTCTTGGTGGGATAAAAGAACAGCGAAATCATTTTGTTTCTAAATGCTAGCTTGACTTTTCCCCCCTCCCATTTTGCCTGAGCTCAAGAAAAGCGCTGCAGATAATTTAAGGAAAGACAGTGGAGGTTATCAGCAATGAGATTTGCGCGTTCAGATTGAATTGATTACCCGGAGAAGGTTTCCCTTTTATCTTCAAAGTAAAGTGCCACTTAGAATTTGAATTAAGTTTGCTGGCCATTCTGACCCCGAAACAGCTTTGTGGCTTTAACTTTGAGATAGCCCTTATCGATGTACCTCTTTCTCTGTGATTTATGTCAGTGGCTGCTCTCGGTTTAGTGGCAATTTTCCTGGTGCATTCTCTGGAGATAGTTCGCGGGAAAGTATTTGGTGGCTGATAAGATAGTGTTGTAAAGGCGGCCCGCTCGGCAGATAAGGACCATTACAGTTATTTGTTGAAAGACAAAGCCTCTCGCTGTCAAACAGACCTGAGAAAGCGGCTGGCCGCTGAAACCCTGTGTAATTGTCTCACAAACGGAGCAGCACAAACATGGAGAACGGTCCTTGACCCTCCTCAAGGGAGGTGAAATGAGAGTGTTTTTGCCGTGGAATCGTTGTGACACTGGTTTTCTCTTTGTTTTGTTGAAGTTGTTGTTGTTCATTGTTCACTTTGATTCAAAACGGTTTATTTTATGAAACGGGTTGAATTCTCAGTTAGATTTAAATCACTTTATTAGATTAACCATGAGTGTTTGCATTGTGCATCAAGTTTTAACGCATGTCAGGATATAATTATGTTTTCGGAATGTCTTTTACAGTTTAACATGTCTAAGGTTATAAGGCCAATATTAATGCAAATCTTTTTTTTACTGATTTATTACTTCAAAAAGGGAAAATTGCTATTGTAGAAGTCTTGATAATCTTAAATTTGGGGAAACAACTTCATTTCATTTGTCTTTTGAGGAATTGATAATCTAAATTATTATCTAAAATAATCTCAGCTGGTGATCCACTATCTGAACTGATATTGAAAGTGTAAAGAATAGTTGTCCTTCACAATGGACATATTTTCTAATGCAGAGGGCAGAAATGCATTATGATTATTAATGAAAATGACTGTATGTGTGGTGATGTGAATGACTTTATTAATATTGTAAAAGTGAGCTTCCACTATTGGTTGTTTAAATGGTTTTTTACACATGCAAATGGCACTTATTTTGTAGAATGGGACTCGTTTGGAAATTCAATAGTTCACTTTTTCACCTCTTTCCCTCTCTTTCTCTCTCAGTGTTTTTATTCAGCACCACAGGCTCTGTGTGTACCGCAATCAGCAGATATTCTCACAAAAGTTATAATTCAGTTTTTCCCTTCATTCAGTGTGCGATAAGTTCCTTCCAGTTAATTAGAATCTTATGGGGGGATTAAAGCTTGCAATTATTATTATCTACAGAGTATTCATAATTAATGGAAGTATATGGAAATGTCAGCGAGAATCCTGGAATTAAGCCAGAGATCATTTCCTAGCCAGCTTCTATTTCGAAGTCATCGGTTGCAAAATTTAGACTCAAAAATGGTTTTTAGGTTCAATTTGGCCTTTAGGTTGAAATGCTGTTGTTTAGTAACAATGCACTTTTGTTGAACTAATATAAAGAACTGGCGAGGTTTATATCTGATTGGTTGGGCTTCAGTGTTCTCTGACTCCCAATCAAAGAGAGATCTGATTTGACTTACAAGGCATATAGCTTTGGTTTGATGCCTAAAGTGAATTATTCTGTATATTTGAACTGGAAAAATAAAAATCTCTGGCTGGTGGTCAAACAAATTCTCACCCCAGTCACATGGTTTTTAATCATATGACTGTTTTACAGTCATTTTTGTACCAGCCGTATCTTGTGCCTGCCAAAAATTATCTTTATCTTACAATTTTAACGTTTTATCTCACAATTCTGTTTCTTGTTTCCGCCACAGAATGAAAATTAAAGGGGGTGAAATGCTATTTCATGCATACTGAGTTTTTTACACTGTTAAAGAGTTGGATTCCCATGCTAAACATGGACAAAGTTTCAAAAATTAAGTTGTACGTTTGAAGGAGTATTTCTGTTCCAAAAATACTACTTCCGGTTTGTCACAAGTTTCGGAAAGTTTTTTTCGAGTATGGGTCTGTGTGACGTTAGATGGAGTGGAATTTCCTTATATGGGTCCTAAGGGCGCGTCTGCCGGAAGAGCGCGCGCTCCCGTATAGCACAGCACTGAGAGCACAACAGACATTCACTGATCAGAGCGAGAGCGTCGCGAAATGTCACAAAAGGAGTGTGTTTTTGGTTGCCAGGGCAAGACAACTCTCCACAGATTACCAAAAGAGAAACAGCATTAAGGGACCAGTGGATGGAGTTTATTTTTACAGAGCATCACCGGAGTTGTGCAAGTGTTTGTGTTTGTTACCTGCATTTCAAAGATGCTTGTTTTACAAACAAGGCCCAGTTTGACGACGGATTTGCACATTGTTTATTTCTTAAGGATAATGCAGTCCCAACGAAAAAGGGTCACGATCGTGTGTTGGAACCGCATGCGGTGAGTAAAACTGCTTCAAATATCTCTGTGTTGTTAACTTAGCTATCGGAGAGTAAGCACATCAAGTAAACAACATGCAATGTTGTCATCAAACTGAACTTTCCACATGTACAGCTAAAAAAAATAAATAAAAAAAAATAAAAAAAGACGACAAAGTGGAACTTAGTCATTTTCCAAAACCGCTAAGCAAATATATGCAGTTTCAGTACATACCACATAGAGACGTTGTTGATGATGCTGCTCTTGTTAAATTTCAGACTCTGGATCTGTGTCACAGCTTCCACATGCTCTCAACTCAAAAGCCTACAGGCGCTCGTGATTCTTTAGCTCCGCCCACACGTCACGCCTCCAGCCGGTCGTGTTTTTCCGGGAAAAATCGGTACAGACTATCTTTCTCTTATGAATATAATAAAACTAAAGACTTTTTGGAGTTATGAAGGATGCAGTACTACTCTATATGTACTCAAGATTAACAGGATATTGAGTGAAAACGAGCATTTTACCCCCCTTTAAAGTTAATTGCGACTTTTCTTCTCAGAATTACTGTACAAGTTTATAAATCTAATTCTGAGTTCTCTTTTGAGTTAAAACGTTTTTTTTTTTCTTTTTTATCAAACCAGATTTGTCTGTATTTTTTAGACTCTAATTAGTGCTCTTTAATTGGGCTAAAAATTAAAAAAAAAAGTACTATTGAACAGTGAAACAGTCCTCAAAGAGGGGTTCATGGACATGTCTTTGTAATTCTTGTTAAATAAAAACTAATTAGGTAACATCTTTTGAATGTGAATATTCTGTAGAAACCATGAGAATTTGAAGTTCCAATCATGACTCATAATGACCTTAAATGTTCAACGTTGCCTTATTCCCATCCATAGATAGAAGATGCTACTGCTAATTGTATCTTTTAAAAGGCACTTGCACCCTCACCCCAGAAATGACCCACAGTGTAAACGATGGTATCCCATTATTTTAACGGCATAATGTGTTTTTTTTTTTTTTCACGCAGCGCTTTGGCAGGAGGACGGGGAATTACAAATTTGGTGCACAGAGGATGTTTTGTGAACCCTGAAATTAAGACTGCCAAACTGTGAGCGAGACGTTCCTGTAAATTGTAAACTCATGCTTGTACATCTCTGCTAACGCTATTAGGACTAAGCTCTGCCATCTGTGTAGTGTTTTACAGTGAATGCATTTGAGTTTATTGATTTGTAGTCTGGAGTGTATCAAAGATGGAAAATATAGGTGTATAAAGCATCTGAAATGTTTGGAGACTCTTTGGTGAGTCATTTATGTTGTTCAGCACCATTTGAACTCTAGTGAATATGCTTGTATAGTAACTTTAACAAGTATTTCTATATAAATGTACAGTAAACAGACTTTCAGAAATATGACAGTATAACTTTAGTTATTCTAATAGGATGCATATAAGAGATATAGTTAGCCATTGCTTATTGAGTGATTAACAGTTAAATTGCTTGAGAGTGTCAAATTGAAGTCAATTTTTATGTTTTAGAACTCACTTTAGAAATTTTGATAATATTAACAAGTGAGACAGATCAGGCTGAAGGTCTGGAATTCATGGCAGCGTTCATTGGCCAAGTTCCGCCCATGAGGCCGTTTGACTGACATGTCCAACAACCAATCACAATTCGTTTCGTTCATCATCATGTTTCGATGTGTGGAAATTTCGCCATTATCACAGACCGGTGTGTAGAACTCTCGGACTTACAGTATTTTAAAGATTCTGTGTCGCGAACTTTAAATATTTCACATACTTTTGAGAATCCACTGTTTAGTTGATCCTGATAAGAGCTTGTCGTCACAGTTGTAAACACGACAACTTTCATGAGGGGGTTTGGCGCCACTGTATCTTTGTTTTCAGGCAGAACGTTAAAGAATGCGACACACACGTCTCACGGAAATCCTGAAGAATTCAACCAATCCGATAACGACTTTAACGTTTCTGAAGTATTTCTACTTTTGTGACCCATATGCATCAGACGTTTAGCCAACGATCCGTGTGCGTGACGTATGAGGCTGAGACTTTCATTGGCCCAACAAAAATGATAAAACAATAAAAGTGTGTGTGTATACGAGTATAACAAAACGGGCTCCTTATTTCTTGTTGTTGTTGAAGCATTGGAATGGAAAGGCTGAAGGATGTCAATCTTACTTCAGAGATAGAATATTCTGGTACAACACAGAATACTTTGAGTGCTTTTATTCTTTTTGCCTGTATAAAGCCGGCTGTTTTGAGACTGACACTGATTTACCGAACCCACAAGCAAACACCCACAAAGGATTGATTGATGGATTTGACCTTCATCCAGCATAAGCAAACTCATGTGCACACAGTCTATTGGCATTGTGATTACAACGTTTGCAGCATTGTGCTCTTGATGGCTAAACTCCTTCCCAGCTATTGGTTTTGAGTTTTTTTTTTTCTTGGATGCCCATTAAACTAGACACCACACTAATACCATCATCATCACACATCTAAAACACTCGTTTTCCCTTAAGCATTAGCTTTAAACATAATAACACACTGCAGAGGGGTTTCTTCAAAGCAAGTGTTCAGGTTTCATTATCTGAGATGGTGCCTGTAGGATAGTGAGGGTGTAAAAAGATTAAGAGTTTTTTGTTTGGGTTTCAGGGGTTTGTCTAGGACACACATTTACTTTAATGCAGATGAGACTAGATTTTGAGCCAGTTTATCCTAGAGTCTTTTAAAGAATTTCTTTAAAGGACTTTAAAGGTGTGATTAAATAGCTGCAGTTCGCCAAATCGCTGTATGGTCATATAGTTTTTATTGTAATTAAATTTTCTATTTTTCTGTTTTACTTTAAGACCATTCATCTCAATAGACTGGTTCCAATGCATTTTTGAAAAACTTTTGTGTATAGATGTGTATATATATATTTTTTTTTATGAATTTTCGAATCTTGCCGATATTCGACTGATAGTCGAATCATATGTTTGAGGGCGGGGATAACCTTAGCAGTTGATGTTCTTCATTTCTGTTTTGATCTGTATGCGCTAAAGATGACGAGTAGTGTGACGCATTTGATAGCAAGTATTTAATCAATGGGATTCAACTCCTAATTTCATATAGAATATGCTTCGTTATTTATACAACATAACGTTAATATTAAGACTTAAGCAAAAAGAGCCCGAATGCACATGAACATATCTGCGGGGCTTTGAATACGAACTCCTTTTATGGACGCGTTCTTCACGAAAAAATTTGCAAAAACACGGCAGCTAAACTCTAAAAATTCATAGCATTTTAGTATAATGGTCTTCTCATTATAATTGTATGTATATAGCAGTCCCAGTCATAGTTATTAATATTTTGCATTGTAGTTTGAGCTGCTCGCGCTGAAGAGATATCATCGTAGTACTACAATGAAGCGCTTGACTCAAAACTAAATGCATCAAATATAAGGTAAATAACATATCCACTATATATATATATATATATATATATATATATATATATATATATATATATATATATATATATATATATATATATATATATAGACCGGCTGAAATGTTTTGAAATCACTTGTACCCTACCTGTTCGAAAAAATCCAGTCTCTGTCTGTGTCAGTTTGAGTCTTGGTAAAGTTTTAAATCCCTGCCGCCATGATGCTCCTCTGTCGGTCACGGATTATGGAAAGTGAAACATAAATCTATTGGGGTGGTTGGATTTATTCACGCAATTTAAAATATGAATTTGAAGCTTCTTTCTTTTCAGATTTTTACAGCTTTATCATACTAGGCTGTATATTAACTTATTGGGAAAAAACTGGTAGTTCTATATGAAATCAGACATTTGAGCTCCCCATATAGTCAAAATGTCATAATCAATAACACCCCGCGAATATTCGATTGTTAGTTTGGTGGTCGAATCAGGCTCCTCGAATCAAAGCATCGATTCATCGACTATTCGTGGTCACCCCTAGTATTTACGTGTATATATTTTTAATTCATAGAAATTATATAATATATAGATATATTTACTATATAAATATAACATATTGTTCGCAAATATATACATGCATGTGTGTGTATTTATATATACATAATAAATATTCAGAATTTTTTTGTTTATTTTGGATGTGATTAATTGCAATTAATTGTTTGATAACACTAATAAAAATGCATTATTTCTATTCAGATAAGTACTGCTGTAGTTGCCAAAATAAGTTTAAAATGCCTTAAATAGGTATAGTTCAATCAAAAATCTCGATTCAAGCGTGTATGAATTATCTTATTCTGCTGAACATAAAAGAAGATATTGGGTATCTCTATATATAAAATATATAGAATGTGGCTAACTAAACAGTTGATGGTAAACATTGGCTTCAATAGTATATTTTTTTCAATGCCATTGACATCAATGGCTGCCGTCAACTGTTTGTTTACCATCACTCTTCAAAATATATTTTCTTTTGTGCTCAGCAGAAGAAATAAACTCATACTTGTTTTGAACTACAATAATAAATGATGACAGAATTTTCATTTTTGGGTGAGCTATTCCTTTAAGTGGCTCCAAAGCAGTTAGATACTTTGTCTGTATTTTAAATGCTATAATTAACGAGTGGCTTCCCCAACATAGGTGTGAGCACCCACTGAATAGAGTTTGCTGTTTAGACTCCTGAAAAATGAATTTGTGATTCTTTGTGTGTTTTGCAGCCCTATTGAGAGATCCCATTCAGAGCATCATATCATTTATAAACTACTGAAGGGAGTCCACAGTCTGACCTCGCAGCTGGGCTCGCAGGAGCTGAAACAGATTAGTACCGTCACCACCCTCGAGACCTGGGACCGCGGACAGATCAGTGAGATATATACTGTATACACACACAGTCACACTCTTAAAGGAATAGTACACCCAAAAATGAACATTTGCTGTAAATTTATGCCATCAAAGATGTAGATGAGTTTGTTTCTTCATCAAAACAGATTGGAAGAAATTTAGAAGTACATCACTTGCTCACCGATGGATATTCTGCAATCAATGTGTGACTCTATCCATTTTTATGTTTTTTTCATCTTTATGATGGAACAAATTCGCGATACACTAATTGATGGACTGGAATCATGTGGTTTACTTGTGGATTATTGTGATGTTTTTATCAGCTGTTGGACTCTCAATCTGACGGCACCCATTCACTACAGAGGATTCATTGGTGAGCAAGAGATGTAATGCTTTATTTCTTCAAATCTGTAACTTTGAAGCAACTCATCTAGATCTTGGGTAACCAAAGGTGAGTACATTTTCTACAAATTTTCAATTTTGGGCAAACTATTTTTTCAAACTGATAGTTCACCTTAAAATGAAAATTCACTTAAGATTATGTCATTCAAAACCCATATGACTGTATTTGTTATGTACTATAGGATTGCATAAAGAATATTTTTAAAGAACATTCTAGCCATTATTTTCAGTTTGATGGAGGTGAAGGACAGCATCATTAATTTATCATAGAAGTACTATATTCAGAGTTTTCAGAAGTAATACAAAAGCTTTGTGTGAGAAACCAAATTAAATTTAAGTAGTTATTGCTTATGAGGTATTGTAAAGTGTTACCCATAAGTCATAGTATATAACATAAGAGTAGCTGAACTAATGCTTTAAGAGTGTAGAATATCAAATGCCAGAGTTCTGCAATGTTATGTGTCAGGAATTGTCTTATTCAAAGATAATTTCATCTCTCATTTTTCATCCACCATTTGTGTTTTTGCACGATGGAATATTGAAATCTTCGATAAAAACACTCCACAACTAAATCATGCTTTTAAAAGCTTACTGTTTCCAGTTCAGCAGGTTTAACACCTTCAGAACAGTTTATCCACAATTGAGAACATAATAGTGTTTATATACAGTATAGACTTCATCATCCGTATTACTTCATTGTCTTGTTCTGATCCAGAGGCTTGCAAAACATTTGGCTCAATCCCCAAAGAAGAAGATTCTGTCATCCAAAACTGTTAGCTCATATATTATATATCAGTGGCCACATGCAACACAATCTTTCAAGACAAATCAAACAGATCTTTCATTAGCATCATCTTTCAGTCTCGCCTGTGAATATTGTCAAGTGTTTGGATGTGTTTCTAAAAGGTTGAGAGCCCAACCTGGCATGTGTGATTCTCTATCGACATGTTCGTTCGTCTGCTAATCTGTGCTCAATAACAGCCACGCATTCTTTAAGGGCCACTAAGCAAAAACATAAGGGAAAGACAATTTGTTGAAAGCATGAATACGTGTCTTTAGACCGATGGTTGACGTTTTGCAAACGTCTGGTGTTTTGGAGATGGAGATTTCTTTATTGATTCATCTAAAAGGGCGGTAATGGCTGTGGTATGTTGAATGTCACAGACGGTGGGGGGAAGGGCTTCGTTATGGATGCAAGTTTTAGCTGCAGATGATTACAGAGCATAAACACTGTGATTTGCTGTTGATAGGCGTCTGGACCAGGCTGAAAAGTTTGCGTGTGAGGAGTGAGAGATGTTGTGAAGTGTTATTACTAGTGTATGGAGAGTTTGCTTTCAGAGAGCAGTTTTCATCTCATTCAGATCTTTGTGTCAAAGTGATTTATTTGTCTGAAAATAAAGATATGACTGAAGGATATTCAGCTCATTTCATAATGTGTGTGAAAATTCCTTAAAGGGGTCCTATGATGCAATTTTTATGTTTTCCTTTCTCTTTGGAGTGTTACAAGCGGTTCGTGCATAGACCGACGCTACTTTTGCGTCATCGAAGGGTAACGCCCTTTTTTGGGGGAAAACAAACAGATTCCTCTGACACAGAACTCGCTCTAGTTTCTTGATAGCAAAAATGGCACAAACATACACACTCTCTTTGCCGGCCGAGGACCGTGGCGGTATTTAAAGAAGCTACTGGATACGGTGTTTAAAGAGGTATCCCTTTGAAATGGTCGAAAACTGGATTAATGACCCCACGCAGTGGCCAAATATGGAAATCTAACGTTACCATTATCTTGTGGAATTACCAAGTAGCCTATTTTTTGTCATTAACACACTCACAGTATGATAAACTAGATGATGAGCCATGTCAAGAGGAGTGGGTGGTTTACTTGGATCATATTTCAGTTGATTTAAGCTATTGACAGTTTTGTTGACTACTAGCTATACTAGTTGAAAAACAAAAGGTCCCTGGAGCGAGTTCTGTATCAGGGGAATGCGTTTGTTTTCCCCCAAAAAGGGGCGTTACCCTTCGATGACGCAAAAGTAGCATTGGTCTATACGTAGATAATATCCCTAAAGTTGCAAAGACTAACGTTCCAAACCCAAACCCTAAAACGCCTTGTTTAAACACGCCCCCACATATCTATGCCACTGTGTGGGAAGATTTGCATAAGACCGCCCAAATGTTCACGTGAAGAAAGAAGGTGTAACTTTAATTCTGCTTTAGTATTGTTGCATGTTTTGGAGATGCTGTGTGTTTCGTCGTGAAAGCGAAACTACTTTGTTTTGCGTTCCAAAAGAGGACACAACTAGAAATCAGTGGTTAAGTTGTATTTGGCAACACTGTTCCAGAACAGTTCATCCCAAATATTCCGATGAGTGTAGCGCACTTTTACAGAGGACTGTTTCCTGACACTGGGAGAATATCCTATAATGATATCCGTTTACAAAGGCTGTTTCTATAAAGTAAGATATAAATCTGACTCACAGCCTGTAAGTATGTTTTCATATTTAAAGGATTTGCCACTGATAATTCAAATGTGAGTTATGAGTAGTGTAGAGTAGCGTTTGTTGTTTGTCATTTCTCTGATCACAAATGCAGAAATGGTGTTGTATTTATATGGTGCGATGCAATGCAACATGTAAAAAGACAGTATAAGTCAGAATCAGTAATTATGTCCCCACTGGACGCAACAAATGCCTGATTTGTAATGGGTTTTATTGGTTTTGTCTCGTTGCACCTGACACACATCACTGTATGGTAAGGGGCGTAAAATTTCAATCACACTCATTCGGCCAATCACAGCACACTGGATAGCTGGCCAATCAGAGCACACCTCACTTTTTTTGAACGATGAGCTTTGTAAAAAATTACGTTTTTCAGAAGGGAGGGCATAGAGGAGCAACAATAATGTACAGTATGTGGAAAATAATGTGTTTTTTTTTTACCTTAAACCGCATAAACTCATTGCAAACTCTGGTTTAATGATTTGCATTACCCTAAATACACAAAATAATGTTATTTTTAGGAGCATCATATAACCCCTTTAAAAGATTGAGTATATCTATGTGTGTATATGAAATCATGTTTTTATCAAAGAAATATGAGTGCTATTTTTAATGAATCCCAAAATAAATTTGTCATTATTAACTTATTGAAATTTGAGTCATTTGGAGTGACATATTGCAATGTTGAGTAAATGAAGAAAGGATTAAAATTTTGGGGTGAACTTTCCCTTTACACGTGAAATTCACTGTTCCACAGAGAACCATTCATTTAAATGCAGTTATTTAGATTTATCTACAGTCAAATGCAAGAATTATCTTCTTTTAGAACCCATCAGCATGAATCCATTTATGCATATGCTCTTACTTAGGATGAGATGGGATCCGGTGACTTGATCCCTAGTATTGCTTTACTTTTTAAATCTTTGTAATGTGTAGAATCTTATTCTGCATGTGCAAAGTTTTTTCTCTACATAACAGAAACAGCGATAAGATTTAATAGTCAGTCTCTTGCCCACCTGCATAATGGGGGTCAAGCATTTTGACCTGAAACAGCTGAGCCGTTACTGTTGAGTGGAGGGTTTTCTAATCAAGTGTGTCTTCTGCCATATTTATCTCTCTTTCTCTTTCTCTGATTACAGTTTTCGGACATAATGGATTTTACCTCATTCTGAAGGGCTCAGTGAAACCGTTCAACCATGAAACCCTTAAAGAGGATCAGACAGTCTCTACGGTATAAATTATGCTACTTGGTTATCAGTTGTTGAGTTTAAATTGGCCTTTTGCTTTGCTTAACATTAGAAACATTACCAATCCTATCTTGGAAATTGTTGCTGACAAGCATAATCTCTTTTGATCTTTTCTAATGTACAGTTAAGACCTGTTCTCAGCAAGAATGAAAACTATAACGATAACTATATTAGCATGCACACCGATTTATGATTAAGGGCACTGCTGCAGTCCAGATTTTGTAGTGCACACTTTAAAGTTGGATGAATGTTTAGAGTGCATTTTAGAGTCTTTAGAGTGGATCATTTGGATTGACTTGGTAAATTAATTCCACAACGTTTAGATTTTAACTTATTCCACTCAACATAATTTCTTGACATAGTGGTCACAGTTGTTCACAATAGGCCTGTATTACTTAAGAAATTTTTAGAATAGTTATGTCAAGTGCATGATTCAACCATTTCTTTTAAAAAAAAGTCAGCAGATAACATTCACTGAGTAATATAAATATCTATTCAAGTGTTACATCCAATAGTGAAGTTTGTGAAAAATAGAAATGGTAACCAATGTGGCACAGGGTCATAACTAAGTACAGCATTTTAATGATATTTCTGAATTCTGGCCTCTTGAAAACAACATGTTTATACAGTGTATGTCTTTGTTGATCTAGATTGCAGCTGGAGGTTCATTTGGATGCTGTGAACCTGTAAGTGCAGTAGATGGAGGTGCCGTCATCCATTGTGTCATGACACTCGAGACCTGCGAGATTCTCAGAATATCTCGTTCTGGCTACGAGAAGCTGAAAAAGGTGCAGCAACGTGAGGCTTCATGTAACACAGAAGTAAAAATTTACTTTGCAGACGAGAGAAACACTGATATTTTATATTCTGGCCTGTAATTGTTTTCATGTAATGGCCAATAAATGATAAATGACCAGTAATACAATTCTGTAATATTTTGTCCAAATAAATGAAAAATAAGTGCTACGAGTGAATTTTGAGATTTGCTAACGATTACATTTTACAGTGTATTAAAAGATTTGTTTAATATTAATATATTATATTACTATAATCTGATCTTAATATGAATAATTTATGAATAACCAATTATTACTGTTAATTATACTTTGAGTTAACTTTGAGCATTGGATGACAGTCTAAATTAATAATAATAATATGTAAAATGTATTAAAAATATAGTTTATTCATTTTTATTTTGGTAATAATTAAATCTTAATATTAATAATTTATTATCCGAAAATTATTATTATTTTCAGGACTATTTAATACACTATTTAATATTAATATTTATTCATTTACTATAATCTGATCTTAATATAAATAATTTATGTATAACAAATTATTAATGTTAAGATTAACTTTGAGAATTGGATGGCAGTCTAAATCAATAATAATAATATGTAAAATGTATTAATAATATAGTTTATTCGTTTTTATTTTGGTAATAATTAAATTTTAATATTAATAATTTATTATCCGCAAATTATTATTATTATTTTCAGGACTATTTAATACACTATTTAATACTAATATTTATTAATTTTATTACCATATTTAATATTATTCTTTCATAATATTAGTTATTTATATTAGGATTAAGTCTGAGAATTACATGACAACATAGTCATTTTAATATTTAATATTGATATAAATGAATATTTATTGAGAATATAATGTATTCATATTTAACATTATAATAATGTAATCTTAATATTAATACTTTATCAATATCTTATTATTGGGATTAACTCTGAGCATGATAACAAAGATAATCTAAAATATGGATATTGAATCTAAATATGTTTATTAACAACACAATTAATACATGTAATATTATAACAATCCAAACCTAATATTAATATTTTATTATTATTATGTGTTATTAATATATAGAATTAACTCACAATTAAATTCTGGATTATTGGTTATTATCTGAAACTAGGAAACAAAACAATTATTATTATTTTTTTTATATATATAAGCCAAAATCAGTATAGTACAGACAATGTCCTCTATTGTTATCTGCAGGACATCCTGGCACAGGACCATGAAGTTAAAGTGTCTTTGATCCAGGGTTGCCAGCTGTACCTTCACTGGCCAAAGCTTTCCATCAACCACCTGGTCGACGGCATGCAGCTAAAAACATTCCCTGCTAATCAAGGTAAATGGGTGTCTTGATTGAATATGTGTTGTCACAATGAATTATGGCAGCATCTCACGCACTTTAGTTTAGTTTTGTTCCATTGACTGATGCTTAGCACCTGGACGGCATAATGGTTTTCCTCACTTAGTGCGACACTCAACACGTTTGCCCCTAAATAAATGTGTTTATGGGTGGAGAGCACTCGAATATGATTAGAGTAAAATACAAGCTGCTCCATTACCCACACAGCTGACTTTAATTACCAGGAAGGCTGCTTTTACACTTCATTTGGGAAATATTGAAGCCTAGATATTCATTTAGGTGCATATGTTTATGTGTGTGTCATTGCAGGCGTGTCCAGCGACTATTGCTCTAATTGAGTTTGATTTCACTAATGCTGAGCTTTAGTTCGCAGGAAGTTGTCTTTCTTTATGGACATGAATGGAACTGAATTGAACAGTAAGTCTAGTGCGACTACCCTTTTAGCCTGTTCAATCTCACTTCCTGTCCTGGAGCTGACAGCGGGGCATATGGTGTGCTGTGGTTGCTCTGAGATATTGGGCGGAGATCAGCTATCATGACTGAACTCTTTATTTAGTTGCTGGAATCTCTACTCTTCCGTGGCTATATCCCATTATCTCCATCCTCCCTTCAATTATACGTATCCATTCGTATCTTCCTCTTTAATGAAAGGCTTTGGCTTTTAAGTCAATCTGTTTTTTTTAAAGACACTTTTAAGTGAGATCAATCCATGCTAGACCAGATCTCCGAACACGTGCGAACAATTAAATACAAAAATGGTTCATAAATAAGTTCACTGAAATGTATTAAAAGTTTTGATACAGTATATCAATCTGAAACAACACATTGGAAAATCTGACACTTCAAATTATTTATTGCCTGACTCTTATATATTTCAAATGAACGTACATAAATAATATATTTATTCATTTATATATATATATATATATATATACTGTATATATATATATATATATATATATATATATATATATATATATATATATATATATATATATATATAGATATAGATATATAGATATAGATATATATAGATATAGATATAGATATATATAGATATATATATAGATATATAATATCAAATGTTTTATATGTTGTGTTAAATAGACACCCATAAAATATATGTAATGTAATATTTTTTATAAAATTGTGGTATCCGTTCATTTTCTGGATTCCATTTTAATGATTTAATTACATCTTAATAATCAAAAGCATCTCTAATTAATTGATTAAAATTAATTAGATAACATAAAAAATGAATTTGTGTATTTATTTATATATTTATTTTTAATTCTTTGTTAAAGAAATACTTAAAACTTGTTTGGTTAAAAGTGTTTGGTTAATATTTCCTGTAAAATAATGTTTTACTAATAATTTTAATAATAGTAGTATCATTACATTAAGTAATGTATTCCTGTCACAGCTTCTTCAAGTTAAGCCAACATTTTATTTTGACTGATTTCTGTGAAAATCTTTAGGTTTCTGTTTGTACTGTATATGATATGACAGTAATTTTTCTCAAAATAAGTGGTAAATGCTCATGGAGAGACTTTCTGAGCAGTTCTAGAGATTATGTTAGTGTGCTAATAAGACTGCAGATGATGAAAACACAGTGAACGTCACACGCGCTTTATGTGCAGTAAACAAAACTGTGTCTGTGCCATTCATTCACACACAGGGACACGCAGAACATGCAGGATTTATATTTCAGTAGTATTTTTGTGGCTTAATGTTCACAGACACTCGTCCATATGCATTTTGATAACGTGCACATCTATTAGTAAACGAGACCCAATGTGACGGCGCTGGGGTTTTGTTCTTTGCAGAATGAAACCCGAGTGTATGTACGAGACTGACAGTTTATCCGGCGGCTCAGCTGAGGGTTTGGCTCTCGTATCATAGCTGCTCTTTATCAGCGAGACGGGGAGAGAGAGACCTATGGAACGAGATGTGATTAGAGAGAAAGACAGGTGTGTGGGAGAGGAGATTGATTGGCTCTTATCTGAGTGTGCAGCCGACAGCTGATGGATGAGTGAGAGCCCTGATCATTTCAGATGGCAGAGGGGTGGCTATTCTTGAACCAACTTCATCAGGAAACGCTGTATTTCCTCCAACAGCCGTCATCAACATTGTCAGTTGGCATAAGATCACAGATTAATCTTAAATAAATACACACTGATTCATTAAATGAAATAACTCTGAATAATGGCACGTCAGTATTCGCTGAGAAAAGTCTAAAATAATAGAATTCAATTGCACTGTTGTGGCAGATGAGTAATTAATTGACAGGCTTTAAAAAGTGGCTCTAGAATTCAATAAATTAACTTTTTTGGCTGTTGCTTTATGCCTCATTCTTCCTTGTTGTCTCATGCCAAGTTTACAATTTGTTTTTTTTTGTTTTTTTACAAATTTTAAAACAGAAAACTTGTTGTAATCTGTTATATTTTTATATTAATATTAATAATTTTATATTTGTTTTACATTTTGTAGAATAGTATTATTAATATCATTTTTTATATGTATTACAATTTTTTATATATATATTTGTAATCAAACATACAAAATTCTATTAAATTAATAGCCCTAAAATAAACAGTTTTTGTCATTATACTACATGCACTTGTGTGGTATGAGCCATTCTTTAGTAATATTTTATGTTTTAGGATTTTTTTTTATTTTACTAATGAAGGTATGTTTAAAACTCAATGGAGGCACTGTTTGTAGAATCTTGTGTGATTTTGTGTGTGTAGTCCTGGTATTTCCTACATCATGGGGACCAAATGTCCCCACAAGTATAATAATACCAGTGAATTTTGACCTTGTGAGGACCTTTTTGGGCCCCCAAGCTTATAAATCATACAGAATGATCTTTTTTGAAAATCAAAAATAACAAAGTTTTAAGTTATGGACAGGGTTAGTATAAGCTGATAGAAAATAGTGTTTGTACGGTATAAAAACTTTACGCTCATGGACTTTCCCCCATAAAACATTGAAACTCAACGTGTGTGTGTTCAAAGGTAATGGTGTATTGTAAAGTCGTGCCCTCTGTGCTTACGTTGCACACTGTTTCAGCACCTTGGATAGCAACACAACATGTGAACACGACTAACAGGTGTGAGAATGATGATAACTCGTGTGAATATGATAAACTAAGTGCTAGCCCCAGTCCCAGTTCAGAGATTAGTAAGAGGAGGAAAACCCTAATGGCTTTTCCCTTTGTATGACTCCTTGCAGACCAAACTTGACCGCCTAATAACCCGTGACCGCCCTGCCTCACCAAAGCCACTGTCCTCATTTGAACTTCCTCCTGACCGTGATGCATAACCCAACAGCCTTGATCCAGAAACCACTGCACTTCCCTTCGGCTGTCCGTAGCTGTAAACTTCAAACCATTAACACTCTCCTTTCCATTACTCACCGATGCATTTAAAAACTGTAATATAAAAAAAATATTACAACTTAAAATAACGGTTTCATTTTTAATATTTTTTTTTTATTGTAATTGATTCCTGTAGGGCAAAGATTAATTTTTATGCATCATTACTCCAGTCTTCAGTGTCACATGATCCTTTTTCTGCTTGATATTTTTCTGGAAACCACAATACATTTTTCAAGATTCTTTGATGAATAGAAACGGCATTTATTTGAAATAGAAAACTTTTGTAACATTACAGATGCCTTTACTGTCTCTTTTGATTAATTTAATGCATCTTTGCTTAATAAAAGTATTACATTATTTTTTTTACGATGAAATTAATACTTCATTTTTTCCTTAATGATACATGCGTGATACATTTATGTAAAAACAATATATAATATTTATTATATTGTTCAAAATTGTCATCTTACTCCATTTTGTTTTCTGTAGTAAAAATGTCTCGTTTTAAAGATATTTCTACATTTTTCGAGAAGCAAGTGAATAAAATATAAAGTACAATGATCCAGAGAGAAGAACATTGACTGGGCATGATGGGTACGGTGTGAACAGATGTTTATTGATTGCTCTCCACACTAATTACAGTTGCATCATCTGATTTTGGCTCACTGTAAGAAAGCTCTGAGTTGTGATTTTCCCTCCTTCTCTAGTCTTTTTCTGTTGCTCCAAACATGTCACTGAAGATCAGAAGTGATGTCCCTGCTCCATTAGTTCACCAGTCTGTGGGCTACTCAAGATGTCTCAGTTTGCCCCTCCAGAGACATGAGCTGTAAACTCGAATATCTTCGGTTCTCCAGCGGGATTATGCCAAACAAAAGCCTGTTGTCTCCAGCACTGCCCTGCGTCACCCCGCGACCACAGCTGTCCTGTTCTCATTCACTCTGGCCTGGACTGCCACCCCTAGGCTATGAATCCAGTCTGGTCCAGGTTTTTCTAGCCATCTTATTTTCTATCATGTTCCATGGCTGGACTTGCAGTCCAAATATCCAGTCCAGCATGACTGTTTTTGATTATCTGAGCAGATGTTTACTGATCTGTTACTGTTTGGCCCACCCAGCCAGAAAGAATAGGGCGTCAATGTTTATGGTAACATTTAACCGCACAGAACACAAATTAATTTCTTTCTATTACAGAGATCTTCTGCCATACATATCTGCTATAATCATAAGATGTAAAAAAAAATACAATAAAAACTATTTAAAATAACGGTTTACTATTTGAATATATTTTAAAATTAAATTTATTTGTGTTATGCAAAACTGAATTTTCAGCAGCCATTAGTCAAGTCTTCAGTGCATTTATGAGTTTTGAATGGTAGTTTGTATAATATATATATATACATTTTGAAAGGTAGTGTATGTATAAGTTTTCCATATCCTTTTAGGGCTGGTTCACACACAATTTTTTTTCTTTCCACTTTTTTGGAATCATATTTTTTTGTACGTAAACTCTCTAGGTGGAAATCTTTTTTCATTGGGCTTGTCTCCTCTGTCTTTTGCTGCGTCTCACACATCATTTTCTAAGTTACAAAAACCATAAAAAACATGCATATCTCAAGACCTTGCAATTTTGCATTACCATTCTCATACATGAACTTGTAGTCAACCCTGTATTATTTGTTATTTCTCTTCTTCTTCAGATTCAGTTTCTGGTTCTGACATATATGGCTGAAGTAATCCGATATTGGCACTTGTCGTTGTGAAGTGTTTCTGTTAAGCATGTGAAAGTGGAGCAGGTCCAAGCTGGTGTGATTGATGGGAGGTGGGACTAATTTGCATATTCCGCATACACTGAATGAGATAAAAGTGTAGAGTTATATTCAAGCCATTATAATGCATGCAGAAATTATTTCACAGGAAAAAAATCCTGGGTTTCTGCGAGTCTTGAAAAGATCTTAAAAAGTGTAATTTATATATATATATATATAATTGTTTTTTTAAATATATATATAAAAATGTATGGATATCTTTTGGAAGTTGTATTTTCAAACTATGGAAGGATTTTCATTACTGATGATGCTGTTCGTCAAGGCCACAAACTTATTTAACCTGTGCAAAACCCAATGCCTTCTGGGTAAAAGGAAATCTGTACCGTATGAACTACCATCAACTTGCTGCGCAAGTGTCAAAATTTCCTCCACAATTTCACAGATTACTTCTATTTTTCAAAACATTCCGCAAAATTGTCTATTAATAATTGTTTATTACCGTCGACTGTGAGTGATGTCACTTCCCAATGCAAACACGCCCAATAAAATGGCCCCACCCCTGTCACTTGATTGACAGGTTTCGGTGTAGACGTCGGAAATTCAAATGCAAAAGGAATTGCGATTCCATTTGAGTTTTGGCATTGTACATATGCAGTGCAGAGAGAGTGAAAAAGCAAATGTGGTAGTTAATATTGCTATTTAAATATGACAGGCTCATAGCTCGTAAGGCATGAGAAATGCTTTGCAAATGGACTATTGCTTTTTCATATGAAATTTGGCTCTCACTGTGCGTTCGCGAAAGCGAAAATGCAAACGGTAATGCAAGATTTGCAATTGCATTTGGATTATGTTACAATTTATGCGTCCAAATTTTGAAAACGCAAAGGAAAATACAATTTGCAATTCAATTTGAAAATAGTCCGGAAAATCCTTCCATATCAAACTTTGAAGCTTTAGCTTATATAAGACATTTACATTTATTTCCATTCTATTTATTACTTAAAAAAAAAAAAAAATTATACTTAGTCTTAAGAACCTCTTGGAAGCTACATTTACAGTCATTAAACCTGCAGAAACCCTATCCAAAGTTTAAGGGATACAATTAGTGACTGAAATGGACTTACATAGAAAATGCATAGGCCATTGAGCGTGAACTAAGAATATATACCACTATGAATATTTCTCACAGTCCATTAAACTATACTTTCCATTATTTTTAATAAGCTCTGTAGTTTGGTTCTAATCACAATGAGATTTTTCAAGTAATATTGCTAAAGCAGATCTACCGTTGAAAGAGTATCGCTACGAAAGAGTCAAATCTTCCTGCTAATTGTGTTGTGCAGCACAGAAATGCAGAACTCTGGATGTTAATGCCCTGCGGGAGGAGGCGTGACTGCGGCGTGTTCATCTTAGAAGACAAACGACGTGTACCAGAGCCTGCTGTGATTTCCCAAGTGATCCAAACATTTGCTTTTTAATGGCTTGCGAAGACATGCGTAACGGGCGAATAATATAGTAACGACAGTTTTGCTCTGAAAAGAGTGTGAGTGTGAGAGATGAGATTAAAACTGGCTTCCTCCTGCCTCTAACGCTTCTGAAGCGGAGGCCTGGCTTCTGTCACTGGCCAGACAAATGGACTCTGCTTGTCCCGCTCGCTGTTTCACAGAGATGGGATTTACCTGTCAAGGCTGATATACAGTGTTTCCCCCTGATGTTAAAGGCTCACTGTAAATCAATTTAATCCTCACCTCCACAAACCAACCTCAGGTTTGTCACAATAAAGAATAATCCACCGCTTTTGGGGAGAGCTGCTGCCAAAACATAGATTACTTTTGTCGTAAACAGTCCACTTTTTTTTCTCTCATTCTCTCCTGTTTGGGTCACTTCTGGTCTACATTCAGATTCATTAATTATGACAGGGAATGCCTTGCTTTTGTGTGGCACCAGATGCAATGAGCGACAAACAATTGAAACACTGCTTTATATAAACAGAGATCAGAATGAAATGCTAGTGTACTGATTGGTGAGAAAATGTGGTATGTAAAACATTTCTTTATTATTTTGATTACATTGTATGTTTAATTCAGCAAATAGGATCCAGTTATCACCAATAACAATTTTCTATGAAATGTTGTTTTGGAGGTTCAGTCCGGTAATGAAGAAAAATATATTAAAATTTTAGTTTAATATTGGTTTTGGTTAATTCATCGAGTTGGAAGATCACATTTATTATAATACTCTATAATACAAACCTATTTTTTTTTTCCACATCTACAGTGTTGTTTAAAAGTTTGGGGGTCAGTAAGTTTTATTTAAGAAATTAATATATTAAATTATATTTGTATTCCAACTTTCTGTTTACCAAAGAATCCTGAAAAAAAAAAACAATAAAAAAAAAATAAAAAATACAATTGTAATAATATTTACAATTATTTTCTTCTCTTAGTTCAAAATCATTTTTGCGAATTTTAACAACCCCAAACTTTGTAACTGCAGTGTACTGTATGTAATATATTTGTTGAAATGATTTGCTGGTTGCAGTTTAAATGGGAATTTCATTTATTTACTGACTAAGCCCGTTCTTAAATCTGTATTAACAGTGCTGGTGAAGGAGGGAAAGATCTGTCCGTTTGTGGCTTTCATTGGACGTGGAGAATGTCACATCCTCCAGGATGTGGGGTCATTGATAAAACCTGTTGACAAGAAGGTATCAGGACAAGCAATCATACTTAGAAACAAATGTCAGAGCATGCATATTCTTAATTTACTGCCCTTTTTGTCAGCAGTGGTTGTGTAGATAGTGTTTAGTGTTTGTGAATTGCAGGGCTGCAGGATCAGATTCGTGAATGTTGGTATGCTGGGTCCAAAACAGTCATTTGGGGAGGTCAGCATCCTACTGAACCAGCCGTCCCCTTGTACTGTTATCACTGCCACTGAAGTTCATGGTGGAATCATTCAACCAGAATGCCTTAAAGGTCAGTCGCTACACTTTACTGCTTACTACCTGCACAGAGCAGGATCGCCATGACATTACACCTCAAGAGGTAATAGCTTTAAACAGACCTTACATGAACTCAGTAATGCACACTGAGTGTCCAGCTCATTTGAAGCATTTGTTTGTATTCTGCTTTGTATCTGAATGAGATTTTTTGTTTTAAACCCATGCACAGGACTGGACTCAGTGACCACTTCTCTTATACTGCAGACTGCACGACCAGTGTGTGGAAAGCTCAGTGAGGTAACATGAAAGGATCTTTAAGAGCAGGGTTGTGCAAAGAATTAAAAAATACATAATAATAATAATACTAATTGATAATTATCATTATCAACTAAAAAAAAATAATAATAATAATTTAGGGATGCACTATATTAGTACCATGTCAGTTAACAGCTGATGTTACTGTTTTAGATATGTCTAGATGTCTAGATATTGGAAATAATAATAGTAATAACTATTTTATTAGTGGTATTGTTATTGATATTTGTTATATTGTAATAGATAATTAAATAATGATACAATAATGTTGATTAAATAATATAAAAAAGTATGAAAATATTTAATTATGAATAATATTTCACGTATAATATATTTAATTTTTAATAGAATTCAATTCTTAGGAAAAATAGCTGTATTTAGATTTTTTTAAAATTCTGTCTAGCCAAAATAATAATAGTGGTTCTTTTAATATTCCTAAAAGGAATTGAACATAGTCACGCAATGGAGTAATTTTGTAAGTCCAACACAGCAACACAATGGACTCATTAAAAATAGACTGCAGTGTTAGAGCATTCTGGGAAATGAAATGTTCTTCCAGCCGTGGTCCATAAAATGCAAGTTGCAGATATAAGGTTGTTTCACCTTGAGGACTGTTTGCTGCTTTTGTTTCACATGTCTGTTTTTCTTTGTGCAGGAGGAAGTCTTGAAGGAGTTCCTGACACAGGAGAGGATGAAGAAATGGGAACATGAGAAGGTTGTTCTCTCATTCTTCTTTCTTTCTGACCCTTTAACCCATAATACGATGTGTGTCCTCCTTCTGGGTGTGTGTTGTCCGTGGAGAATGACCAGCAGAGTGAATTATAGTGCCAAACCCTTCTGGAACACTCTCAAAAAAAAAAAAATACTGAAATCAAGCAGTGAGTTCATGAGATGCATAAACTGTTCTTACTCCCAGACACCCGTTCAACCTCGACTCCAGACTCTGTGTTCACATGCTAGTTTGCCAAGCATGATAGCACCCACATGCTCTGATATGTTACAGAATGCTCCAGTTTTCTTTGGTAAAAACGCTTTCCAGACCAGCTTTATCCTCTGGACATTTTATGGTAGAGATTTGGTGTCATTATACCTTAGTAGGCATTTACACACAGCAAAAATGAGCTGGACCTCTTTATTTACACACGACAGCATCCACAACACATGTACTGTACGAGAACAAAAACTCAGTAAGACAAGAGACGTAAAAAGTCGCATAACATGATGCTGAGATGTTACAGTAATACATTTCAAACAAAAACGATCCATTTTACATAGTAGTTTGTATTCGTAGTTGCGAGTATTACGTTTTTGCACTAATGCCAGACCTGTCATTCATTGTTATTAATAATTGTATTTTTTGGTTTGCATCTGTACAGTTACAATTAAAAAATAGAAAGTGATTAAATTACTGTAGATGAAGTACCTGTCAGCTGTAAAGTATTTAATTCATCAGATTACCCCAAAATAGGCTTTACAAAGTGGTTATTTATTATATAAACAGTAATTTCCGCTGTACGATAAATGAAAAACTGTATATCGTTAATGGTGACACTCAAATATTCCTCTCTGGCAAGCAGATCTTAAGTGTGTGTGGTCCTGTATGGAGCTCCCAGCGCTAATAAAAAGAAGAGACTGGTGTGTGTGTGTAAACATTTCCCTGTGATCCTCAGAAGCGCTCGCTATAAATGTTTTTCAGATGTGCCTGTATCGCTCCCAGTATGTAACTGTGCCATCGGGAGCTCTCGTTCAGGTGTAGCTTTGTAGTTCTGGTTATGTGCTTGACAGGCTGCAGTGTAACAGAATAATGTGTCTTCTTTTCTCTCTAGAATGTCACTACTTTTATATCCTATATGGAAAATGCTCCTTGACTGGTTCTGCATGAGAGCCGGACTGCATCCTAATTCACACACTGTGTACCTGAAGTACTATTAGAGTTTGGATGGTTGGCACAGGCCAGTTAGTCTGGTTTGTAACTTTTAAATAATTTTCTGTGATTTTTTTTTTTTTTTTTTTTTTTTATAGCAATATTTTTTTTTCAAGTGTATACATGTGTATATATATTTATATGTAAATGTAATATACAAATTTCCATAAACATACATAAATATAAAATAAAAAATATTTATATATTCATTTATTTATGTGTTTAAATATTTAGAGTAATTTGGTCCTCCATAGTATAATAGTGTTAAATAATAAATAAAGTAATAAAAATAAATTATATATATATTAGTATTTATTTATGTATAATATATTTTTTAACAATTCTTATTAATGTCAAACAGTCTATTAATTTAAATATGTTTGACTATAACATAATGGACATAATGGGTAATTATAGTCGTTATAGTGTTTTTTTTTTTTGTTTGTTTTTTTGCATCAGTATCAGCAGTTTTGACCTTGGTAGAAAACAAAGTAAGGGAAGGTGTAATGCAAGGGTTTGTGGGCAATATTAGCCCAAAAAGGATTCACACCTCAACAAAATCTCATCCAGGTAGCCTACCAATTTTCATATTTCTCAATGATTTGGCACACACTAATCCTAATCTCATGTTTCTGGACCGATGGGATGTGATTTAGGATGCAGCCATTCTTCGTATCTTCCATATGGTACTGTACATACTCCACTGATTTTGTATGAGATCCAGGCTTTCTAAACTCTCTGGAGTCATGTGACCTCACCCCACTCTTCGCCCCTTGCGCATTCACACCTGTTTCTCATTCTCTCATCATTGCACACAACGAACAGCATATACTAGGCCAACAGAAACACACCCTTTATTACACATTTTTCAAACGCGATGTGATTTGGAGCTTGTATCATCTGTTCCCAGTGTAGTTTGCTTCCATCAAGGGTACCAGGCTGGAAAAATAGGTTAATGTAAATGCTCTTCGGCAGCCAGTGATTATTCAGTTTAATGGTTAATCTGACAGATAAGCTATTAAGAGTGAGATTTACCATTTAGTTTTCTTGATTTTTAAATACAGTGTATTATATAACGATTTAGATTATATTTGAATTAATTAAAATGTATGTGGCACAAAAGCAGCCAAAACAATCTGATTACAGTGTAAAGGGGTACAAGTCTTCAGTAATGTGAATTTGATTATACTTATTCCCAATATTACTGGACTGATAACCAAAAAATTGTTCAGAATTCAGAATTCTAAACACAAAACTGTCGAAAAAGCACCATAAAATACGTTTTTTGTGCAGTTTGTGTGAGGAAAAATTAAAAAATTGATTTTTTTTCAGTTATTATATTATATATATTATTAGAGTTTTGATGTAGTGCTCAAATTTCATTCTCACTCACAGTCAGTATAAAACAAAAAAATATATAATACCATTAAAAAGTCTGACGCTTGTAAGTTTTTTTTTGTGTGTGATTTTTAAAGTGTTTTATTCCCACCAAAGCTTACAATATTTCTGTTGTTAATATATTTAATATTTTTCTATTTTATTTTAACATTAATTATATTTTAATAGTATTAATATGAAAAGTTGTGCTAATTATTATTTTTTTTTTTTGGAAACAGTGATAAATGTTTGTAGGATTTTTTTTTTTTTACGAAAATAGTTTTTTTTTTTTTACATAATAGAAACCTTTTTGAACATTGTAAATATCACTTTTGTCAAATTTAATGCATCCTTGCTGAATAAAAGCATTACATTTTTCTTTTTTAAACTTACAAAAAACATTTGAACAGTAGTGTAAACTAAATTTGTTTGTTGATTTAAGTAATTTTGAATTAAAGCACCTCCTTTATACAGTAAATAAATATAATTCAATTGCATTGCATTTGGTTCTGTGAGAAGAAATGTAGTTTGGCATTAATGGAATCAAACCTACACTAAAACAGCATGTTTAGCAGCAGTTTATTTAATTTAAATATATTATACATAAGGAACATGAGGGTGAGTAAACAATAGATTTAAAATTTCAGATGAGCTATTGCTAGAGCAAGACCTCAGACT
This sequence comes from Carassius gibelio, assembly GCF_023724105.1. Lineage (NCBI taxonomy): Eukaryota > Metazoa > Chordata > Actinopteri > Cypriniformes > Cyprinidae > Carassius > Carassius gibelio. The sequence continues at coordinate 5,502,093 of NC_068419.1, read as the reverse complement.
GTACTCACAAAGTTTTTTAATTTTCTCCTTTATTGGATTATGTTCACAAAGTACCTCTGGAGTCGGTTTATAAATATGAATGAACTCAAACATGAGGTGTAGGAAAACAAAGGACATATATTAATGAATAGAGAACATAAATCATGCAGACTCCTTAGGGCGAGGTCAGTGTGTGTTTACCATCTGTGTAATATGTGCATGTTTTTGTTTAACCTTTTTTGGCCATGTAGCATAAAGCAAACAATACTATTATAGTCAGATAATGTAAAAAATATGTATAAACACCGGCGGCTTGTAAACAGTCTCTCTCTGGACGGACTCATTTGTCTTCAAGCAGACACTGTAAATCTCTGTAATCTGTGTCATGTATTTAGGGGTGTCAGACGGAAGGTTTTTAAAATGACTTATGGGCTTGATACTAAACACATGGCACTGTGCAAATTATACTGATGGAAAATAGAAACACTCCTGTTGTTGGACTTCATTCAGACTTTATTGCTGAAATAACAATATGGAAAAGAGAATAATGGGAGGAAATGGCACCGAAAATGATCAGAAAAGCAATAAGGGCCTAAAACACACCTTACGCTGGGACAGCGTTTATAGATCATCTTATACATATTGGATACTAAATCTGCAGTGCTGATTGAAATCAGTTGCATTCTGATTGACTGGCTTTATGTAACTCTCAGTATTATTAAGATAATATCGTTTTGCTTTTCTAATTCATACTAAAACCAAGTGACATTCACAATGCACAAGATTGATATAATGAGTGCTTTTTGAGGATGAAATAGTCACTTGATTATGAATATGAAATTATTGCATGTGATTGCGAAATAGCGGGGTCAGATTTTTAAAAGATACAAGAAATTTTGTTTTAAGCATGACAACTTGATATCCACAAGTACAAATGTGTATTTCAGATGTTTATCAGTTGGGCTTTGAGAAAATTTGCATATGTTACTTTTGAATAGGCAGAAATTTTACAAACGTTGTTTAAAGGGGTCATGGCATTGATTTTTATTTGTATTAATTTTTATATATATCTTCCTAGAGGTTTGCTTTAAATAATTGAATACATGCTTTGTTTATAAAGGAGGATGTTTTAACTTCAAAACTTGCGGGATGTCTTAATGGTACAAAGACCTCTTATATGCCAAAAGATCAAGGCAGATTTGATCATTATGACCCCTTTAATAGTGTTTTCTGTACTGTAACCATTCATGGAGGCTGTCATTTGGTATTATGCTGTAGTTCACAATTGATTTCTTTAGCTTGTTGAACTAGTTGACACCAATTTTGTAGGTCCAAAATGATTGAATTAAAGCTCTTTTTAAAGTTGATTAGACATTGTTCCACCTGAATATCATTCATTAAAAGTGCTTCTAATCATCGTAGGTATGATGGTTGCACTTTATTTTACAGTACGTGTATAACATGTACTTATAGTGTACTTACAGTGTATTTGTCTAAGAAATTTCTGGTAATACAAGGTAACTACATGGGGTAGGGTTAGGTTTAGGGGTAGGTTCAGGGTTAGTACCTATACTACATAGTTGTAGTAACTAGGGGAACAGCACTGTAAAATAAAGTGCTACCGGTATGATTGAGAAAGCCTTGATGCACAAACTTTACTCTTGTCTTATCAAAGGGATTAAAACGGACAAACCTTCGTAACAGTACAATTCATAAGCTATAGAATCATGATGCTGATAAAATAAATACTCTTTTTTTTCTCTCCCTCAGAGAAAGATACTTTCTGATGCTCTGTTTTATAATGGCGTTCACCCAGGAAGAGGAAAATGGGATTTTAACAGAGGACCAAGAGGAGTAACTGGGAAATCCAAGAAGAGCATATGAACTTTTGACAGATAAACACACAGATACAAATGCAGTTATATTAGGGGTTGCACAGGCTAGTTCTGCCACCTCATGAGAGCAAAACGCTTTAAGTGAATTTTCAGATTTGCATAATTCCGAACATATTAGCAAATGTCTTTGGAATAAACATCACAAGAAATGTGAAAAGAAACTACTGTAGTTGCGAGCATATTTAAGTGAGAAATTTCATATATTTTAAGATAACACATTTCAAACAAGGAAACGTGTATTTGCAAATGCATTTAGAATTAATTTCATAAGAAAAATATACAATTGTAAAGAAATTTCAAAATTATATATTAGAAATATATATAATATATATTATCCTACAATAAGTTTCCTAATTAAAATATGCATTTGCAAATACAATTTCTGAATTGTTCAGTGCTGCGTGTGTTATGGCTTATGTGACTTTTTGTAAAGTTTATAACAGTGAAAGCAGCATGCAAACTCTCATTTCTCTCATGCACTCCATTATTGCAACATGTCAACTAGTGAACTTGAGTAGTCATGCAAACACTAAATGATGTATTTCTGAGCATATCTGCTGCCTTCATGAAGAAAGCCAGGCTGCTGAATCCCAGGGAAGACATGCAGACCTGTCCAAACTGTTATCTTGTGTTTTTGCTGGAAGTGGTGTTCTGGATCCCACTGCTGACACCCACTCCAGAGACACAGATACAGAGAAGCAGACCTCAAGGGGTTTATTTCCTTCACCACAGCATTATAATCCTTCACCTTCCGCCTTTTCAAAAGCATTTAGGTTTTGACAGTGTGCAGGGTTTTTCGGTGTGCAGCTTTCTAGAGGGATTGAAAATACAGAAACAGAAGGATGCAATTAAACCCACTTGGATCGACAAAATGGGATGATCCCCAGGTGCGTTTGCTTAGCCCGGCCAAGGGTGAATCAAACTTGTGGGTGGCCACCAAATCCACAAAGATCCAGCTACATCACTGACTCCCTGTAGCCTTGCATATGAAGCACTGTGCTTTTCTTGTCATTGCCTCTCATGTCAGAGTCACATCAGTTACAAAGGTGCAAATAAGCTTGTCAGTTCATTTTTTCCAATGCGTAAGCATGTGAATGTGTTTCATGTTGTGATATCAGGCTTGGGTGAGTATTTGCAGACTAGCTCTAAATAAGGAAAACTGTATTTTTAACATCAACATATATAGTAAAGGCAACAAAATGCTCTTAAATTATTGTTGTATCAACCAGACAGCCATGTCTCGCATGCATGCTATAAACTTTGGTGATTTAGCTCTTAAGCTAAATACTGTTGCAACTGCCTTGTGTCAACCCATATCTGACAGGCCTTAAATTAATAAATCTGTATGGAAACTCCAAGCCTAGAATATTTTAAGTCTGGTTAGATTCAAGGAACTTTAACTGTCCCCATTGGGGATGGCTAATCTCTGTTTCCTGAAGGAAAACAGCTCAAATTCTTTTTATAACCTTAAACTCTTATTTAGTCTACGTCTGTCCTTAGACGATTGTGTCCGACCTTAGATGACTGACCTTGCACGGTTTCTGTGATCTGGTGACTGAGTGTAGACTCATGTTTTGTTTGGATGATCGATTGGTTTTGATCATCCTTGTTTGAGTTTCTGAGTGTCTATTTTTATTAAGTACCTCCAGACAAAATACACTGTTAAACTGGTTGTATTAGATGTCTTAGCAAAATGCTAGATGATTTTTAATGTTTCAAAAGTAAAGTCTTTAGTCATGGTTTTTCCTTGCTTATGTAATAATACTCTTGCCGCTAACGTTCATGGCAATATTTTGTCAGGTGGAGCATGCGTATTTTTCCATTTAGTGCATTTGTTTGGAAAAGGTCATTTGACTTCCCTAGAGAACCGACATCAGAGATGCTGAGAAGTTGTTGTAGACACGCTTCAGATGACCTCTGACCTTTCCTTTGAACCTGGAACTCATGGAAATCCAAGGTATTTCCAATAATACAATGGTAGTACCATGGTACCTTTTGTAAGTGCATTGTACATAACCTGTGTTTTGTGGAAATTTGCAATAGCAGTGCAATGGTAGTTTTGAACTTAACTCGGGATGTAAATACCATTGTTAATTCTACAGTATCCTATTGAATAATGCAATCATTTAAATGAGTTACATTGTTTATTTGCTTCACATAGGCACTATATTTTTATTATTAAATATATCTATCTTATCTCTTATTAAAAAAATGCTTATGTTTCTGACTGTACACCTAAACCGTAATAAACAAATCGCTTTAAAACACTTTAAAATAAGGTTCATTAGTTAACTACATTAATTAAGATGTACATCTGTCAGACAGGTTGCTGACATCATCAAGTTTAGTTTGAGTCTGCGCGTCAGAAACGGAAGTGCTAAAAATAGCTAAAAATGGGCTTCACTTGTCTCAATTGAGTTCCAATGGGTCGCTGTGTCCATTTCTTTTACTGTCTAAGGATGATCTGCATTAGATGCTGCATTGAAGACAACTCCGAAAATACGGGACAAACCCCATCCTGTATTGATTCAAAACGGGAGGCGCTATTTTATTCTCAAATACGGGATGATTCCCTATTTTAAGGGACGGGTGGCAACCCTAATATGTGTGTATTTTAGACATAACAAATATATACAGTAAACACACATATAGTATGTGAACAAAAACTTTTTGGATGTGATTAATTGTTTGACATTAGTACTGTATTGTACTGTAATCTCCAAAATATGGTATTTTTAAAAACACGTTATTGCCATAGTATATGTCCAGAAAGGCATGCTTCTACATTTTGAATCTCCAAAAACATGGCATTGTCATACTATTTATGTAAAAAGTAAGTACCATGGCAGTGCAGAGGCGATCCAGCCTCTCTCAGTTTATAAACAGTTGCGTATGCTAAACGACATTAAAAAGTTGAAGAAATCCTCTCTACAGGAACTAGTAAATGTGCCGTAGGTGTTTTACAATGTTCGACTTCATTTACCCCAGGACTTGTGACCTCATAATTAATGTTTGCCAAACAACAGGAAGCTGATATTTCACAGACACACACAAACACACATGAACGCTCCCGGTGACATCCACCATTGTTTTGCCTCTGCCTGACATGAACGGAAATAGTAATGGATAAGCAATGCAATTATCCTGGCGCTGTGCACGTCTCCCTCCAGACCAAAACCTCTGCAGCCTGCAGAACATCCATCATGCTGCCTCCACCATCACCACAAATACCTCACATTCAAACACAGCAAAGACTCGGCGAATCCATCCGCCCTCCCCATCCTCCTCAGACCATTAGATGCTTATCATCTGTGTCTAGAAGTCTCACGCCATTTATTATATTTGAATACATGACGTCGTTAGGAATTGTTTAGCATCTCGTTTCTCTTCAAACGCAAATCAGTGGTATTTCTCTCTGTTTTTATACCAGTTCAGATTCAAGACAATACAAGGCTTTCTTTTGTGTCCCTTTAGGAAGAAGATGAATGAATGCAAATGAATAATTTTGGTCACTTTGTGACGCTGATTTCTGTTCTTCATATGACTCAGTCCCATCTGTTCCGGTCATATCATGTTCTGATATGCGTCATATCGGGGAAGGTTGAGATGTCCTGTAATTTTAGATTCTGTCACAGTTTATGGTCCTCTGATGTGCCATCACCCATCTCCACCTTGCACATCTGGAAGCATACGTCAATAACAATAATAATAAGAGTCTACGTTGATTTTACTTTATAGCTCAATGCTAGCTATCATTTAAATCAAAGTTTGCAAAGACATTAAGTTTTTGTAGGAAAGTCTTGATGTCATAGCCTACTTTTATTCAACATGAAATAGAAATGAACTCTTCTCATCATCAACAATAGTCTAAAGAGTTTTAGTAATATTGTATTAGTATATTTTAGTTCTGTACACTAGCATTTTTTTTTTTTACTTTCAGTATTTAATACTTATAGACTTTAATATTTTCATTCAGCAAGGATGCAGTAAATTGGTCAAAAGTGCCATTTAAAATTATTTATATTTCAAATAAATGCTTTTTCTATTGTAATGGCCACTAAAAAAATCAGCATTGCCATTGCAGGAATAAATGACATTTTAAAATGTATTAAAATATAAACTTTTTAAAATAATATTTCACAATATTTTTGATTAAACTAAATGCAGCCTTGTTGAGTATTAGATACATAATTCAAAAACATTTTGGTTGTATTTAGCTTATTAAAATATCTTCCCATGATGTTTAATGCCTTAAATAGAGTTTAGTTGCTTTATAATCAATGTCTGTCAAGTCATTTTTGCTAGTGTATGATTTTATTTGCAAATACATTCTTTAAAATTTCCTGGTTGTCTCTTCCAGGAAAATACTGATGACTCATTCTGCACTACACAGATTTCTGTCCAATCAGATGCTTTCTAGATTGTGAATGCCCCTCCCCCTCGTACAACATGCAAGATGGCAGCACATCATGGGTCATGGCTGATACTGAACCAACTAAATCTGATTAATTGTGTAAAAAGGCACAAGTCATAAGTCACAAGAAATGTCCTATAACATACAAAAAGCATATGTTTCTTGGAGTGATCATAAAGCTCTATGTTTATTCAAAATTTCTATTTCTGTACTTTGAAGGAGAAGTCTGCCACATTTTATTAGCAGACAGCAGACAGCATTATTGGTCGGGGTTGGTGTAGAATTGCCATTGTGTCGCAGACAGAAGTTCCCAATTCAATATTTTCTTTGTTCATTAAGTCTGGAAATGCATAGTCAGGCAGTCATTTAGGAGCTTGTATGAGGAGCAGTGGTTAATGCACCAGGGTCTACAAATTAGAAAAGAGGGACAGAGAAAGAGATTGATTTACCAGCAGCCCCACTGATCAAATCCATTGAAGGATTCAAAGATAATTAAAAAGTCAGAGAAACAAAGGAAGACAAATCTTAATAACCCGCCTTTGTGTTAATTTTCCCCATACACATTTGTTGTTGTCCCTGGGAGTCAATAAATAGCAAGAGGAGGGGGAAAGTAATGTAGAATTAGCTAAAGATAAAGAAGTATTTGCTTTCACTCCTGGCTCGTTTCCTACATTTATATACAGAATGGTGATTCTTCATTGAAAATATACTTTAATCTCAAATTTAATTTTGTTCCTAGGAAACATCCCTCAGGTTGTGCACACTGGTGCAATCAAATTAAAATGCCTAGCTGGAAGCAAGCATTTCTATCAGATTTGATTATTTATTTACTCTTTTTCTTGTTTAGCTTCATTAGTTATACTTGTTAAGAGGGCTAACACTATTGTTATTGCTCGTATTTTGAAGGTTAGGGATTTAAACAAGCCTATTCTGCGGCTTATTGATGGGAGTTATGATATCACTTTTTTATTTTAAAGCAGATTTATGAATTTGGTTTTGTGGAAAGAAAAAAAAGTGCACTTCCATAATGTGCTCTATTTTCATGAACTATTTGTATTTAATATACTAAAAATTATTATTAAGTACTTCTAAAGATAATCTTATGAACAAGTGTATTCATTTTGAAAAGTGTACTGACGTTTTGAAAAAATGTAAACTGTGCAAGTTTTTCACAGGTAAGCTTACATTTTTAGAGACTTTTTATGGCATTATCCTGATTATGGTTGTTTATGTACAGTAAGTTGTGATTGGAACATGGACATGGAAAAATTATTGTCGGCAGGACAGTTTGTCATTCTGTACTTCTCCATATTTTGGAGATTACAGTACAATACAGTACTAATGTCAAACAATTCATCAACTATTTGTATTTAATATACTAAAAATTATTATTAAGTACTTCTAAAGATAATCTTATGAACAAGTGTATTCATTTTGAAAAGTGTACTGACGTTTTGAAAAAATGTAAACTGTGCAAGTTTTTCACAGGTAAGCTTACATTTTTAGAGACTTTTTATGGCATTATCCTGATTATGGTTGTTTATGTACAGTAAGTTGTGATTGGAACATGGACATGGAATGTTTTAACATGGAATATTTTATCAAAAAAAAAAGTATCACTGTGGGAACAGTTCCTGTGTTTTTGTCTGGGCTCTGATATGGAGCTGTTCTGTGTTTGTAACAGCATCCCTCTCCGGTCTGACAGACGCAGGACTTGTTGTCGGCAGGACAGTTTGTCATTCTGTACTTCTTCAAGGATCAAGGTCTCCTTATGAAAAAGATGTCTGGTCCTCATTACTTCTTCACTGTTGCTTCCATTAAAGGCATGTGTCCAGCGATGATTTAGGTAAGAGTACCAGTAAACCCTGAAAGGCCTGCATGATGTACACAGCATATATTTTCTTATTGTACATTTGAATTGAGGAGATCATCCCACAGGAACCAGCACTGAAGCAAAAGCTTGTATCCATAAAGATTAATTGAGAAAATTAAAATGCAATGACATTTCGGCTTTATTTCAATTGTTTGATAAATAATTTGTAATAGTTTTAGTTATCACGGTGGTTATGGCATCAGAAGACATTTAAAAATGCAAAATGAATGTTAACAAGCGTGAGTGTGGTGAGTGTGGTGTACAGGTGATTGCATGCATTTACAAATATATCAATGTTATTAAAAATAGATGATTATTTTGCACTTGTTTTGTATTCAGTTTTCCCAAAACTTTGAATATCTAAACAAAAACTAAATTTACTTATACTAAATAAACTGAATAACTGAATTAAATTAAGGCTATAACAAAAAAAAAACAACAACATAAAATGGCATGAATGGTATGCAATAATAATGTTATTTCAATAATAAATATGAAATAACTGATTAATCTGCATCATTTTTATATTCAGTTTTCCCAAGTCTTTGACTATCTAATCAAATAAGTTAAAACACGTAAATTACTCAGCCTAAATCTGAAGTAAATTAAAGCAATATAAAAATTACAAATAGTAATATTACTAAAACTGAAATATGTAGAAATATGAAAAAAAAAACATAACAAAAAAGCATAACAATGGCAAAAAAGTGCATAAAATTGCATGAACAGTATGCAATATAAATGTTATTTCAATAATAAATATGAAATAACTATGATTATTTTGCATTATTTTCATATTCCGTTTTCCCAAGTCTTCTAATCAAATGAGAAAATTATAGAAATATATAAAATCTCAAAAAAATTTATAAATAAGAAAAATCACATAACAAAATAGGATGAACAGTATAGCACTGTGTTATTATGTCAATAATATGAAATTAATATGATTATTTTGCTTTAGTTTTTTCCCCTAACCTTTGGCTGTCTTGTCAAGTACATCAGGTTAAGACTGAAATAATGTATGTACAGTAACTTGTTTGGTCTTCAACACTTTCTTCTATTGCAGTTTAATATGCAAAGACAGCTGTAAGTAACCCATTCATTTCTGCCGTACTGATAGGTGGCACTGGTGCAGAAATTCAGCTTTATTCATCTATTTAAAAGCATTGTAAAATCCAGTTTTGTATATTATTTGTATATTATGTATTATTCTTTACAGTAGTCGATACAGTTTGCAAACTATACTGCGCTGGATGCATACTACAAATGCAGATAGTTTTCTACACTAAAATGTACGTACTGTGCGCAGTATGCATGCTGCAATAACCGCATGAGTAGAATGTTTGTTTTAAATGTTTAATGACATTTAGAAACTCTGGTGGTGATGATGATGATGATGATGATGATCATCATCATCCAAAACCTCAAGTACACCTCATGCACTCACAGACATATAGTTTCACTGGAGAACAGACACAATAGTGGATTTATGACAACGGTGGTGAGGCTCAGTGGGCACCAGGTGTGGCTCAAAACCAGTTGCCAGCAATGTTCCATTTACGCGCGTCTACTCTTAGCCACTGTTGCGAGTCTGGACACTGGCCAGCATCAGGAAGGCTGGGGGATGATTATTTGCACGGAGACATGGAGATTCCACCGTCGCAGGTGTTAGAAGCAGGAGGAGAGTTGTGATAAAGGATTGTTTTCCAAGAACGAAAAATGAAAGATGAGGCATAGCTACAGTACATGCTCCGCTCCCAACAAACTCTGTGCTTTACGTCTGAGAACTATAAGGTTTAGATTCATTACAAAGACCAAAGATAAAAACCTTAAAGTGCTTTGAAACCAATCAGAGGCATAACATCTCAACCTTGGAAAGCTCATTTGCCTAAGTGTGTTTATATGCTATAGTATAGCGTTCAACAGTTAAGCGTCAGCATTATATATAAATATTATTTTTTCAATAAGAAATTTGAATCAACCTAGATAGTTTTCTGTGATAGCAGACACTAACTTTTGCTGCTACATTTATAGTCAGAAATTGAATATAGATGCCCTCTCAAGTCTGTGATTCCATTTTTCTATTGTGCAGTTTGTTCTATTGTGGACTGATGAGGTTAAGTTCACTATTTGCAGCCAAATCTAAAAATGTTAATGCTTTTATATAATGGAGTATGCATGTTTTATATGTTAAACATATATTTCAGTGCATGGTTGCCAATGTAGAAAGATGCTTTTTTTGCCCATTGAAATGTTTCATAATCATTTAATCAGGACTGACTGAGTGTGACGATCTAACTCTGAACTCCAGCCATACCATCACAGCAACCCCCTTCATAGTCTTTAGTGTTATTTTTTTATGTAGACCTTCATAAATGATAACTAGAATGGTGTTCTGTCCAGTAATTATTCACAATTAGCTTGAAGGATGCCATACTGAAGCTCTTGTCAGAATCCCAGGCCAATTTTAAGCACTCTGTTAGGAGACCAGAGCATGTGCTAATAATTCTGACCTAATTCTGCCGTTTGCTGCATCGCATGAGGTCATCCATGAGACTCGGGGCTCTGCTGTCCCTATGGCAACCAAGGACAAATTGCTCCGTAATGCAAACATACAGTATTTGTTTGCAATTGGCCTCCGAAAGAGAGAGATAAATGAAGACCTTGAAGCACTTTGAATGCTTTCTGTGATTGGCCTGGAGGCTGGAAGCCGTTTAGGTACATAAGTTCTGTATTTATTTTTTTATTTTTTCATAATAGTAGGTACAATTTGCATCAGGTTCAAATATTTGAGACTCAAACCCTGAAAAGCTCATTTTACCTCAAAGTTGTTTCAGATGGTAGCGTACAAAAGTTCATAAAATATTATGCTCCCATCTTATGCTCACCGAGGCTGCATTTATTTGAAAAAAAAATACAGTAAAAACAGTAATATTGTGGAAAATTATTCTAATTTATAATAACTGTTTTCTATTTAAATATATTTTAAAATGTAATTTATTTCTGTGATGCAAAGGTGAATTTTCAACACTATTATTCCACTCAGTGTCACATGATCTTTCAGAAATCATTGTAATATGTTGATTTGCTACTCATTTAATGTTAAATCTGTAAAATAAATTTTTAAAACTGCTTTTATTTTGAAATTTTTGAAAATATTTTGCTAAATATAATTATCTTTACTATCACTTTTCATCAATGTTAAAAAATATAGTATAATATAGTAAATTATACTTTGTTATTATATATATATATATATATATATATATATATAAATTATAGATTATAATTAATTATAATGCATCCGTTATTTTAAATTACATTTATTCTCTTGTTTTTGGATAATTTTTGGTTTATGAGTATATACAGTATGTACTGTATATACAAACAAGATGTTTGTTATGATTATTGCAGTTAGTGCCACAAGTATGGCAAAATGACAAAAAAAAAAAAACTGTCTAAATTTGGCTTGCAGGAAAATTTTTATTACATTATGATATATACATATTTGATGAAAAACATGGGATTAAAATAGTTGCAACTAACTGAGGTAAACATGCTAAATACTAAAAATATACATTTTTAGCTATATAGAAATATATAAAAAAATTAAAATAACAGAACAACAAAGTTGCAAAACCGTAAACTGAATAAAATTTGAGAATATAACTATAAGAGCTAATTAAGAATATGAATAAATTCTTATAAAATTACTAAATTTAAATAAAATGGTTATTAGTACATTTATTTGTTACTTTTGCCACAATTATGACAAAATGACTTGGTTTAAAAAGCAATAACATTTCTGGACTTGGCTTGCATCTTTGTCTTTTGTATTTAGGGTTGTACGAGGTGAAATGTTTAGGAACCGTGATGTTTTTTACTCTCTCGAAGCACAGTTGAAGATTAGCCACCTGTTACAGATCCAACTCTCTGTCTCTCTCCCAACAGTCTGAACCGGGCCAGAGCTCTACCCTGCCTCTCTTTAGCATCCAGATCTGTCAGTGAGCTCATCTTTGGCTTTCATCTGTGTGCTCAGCACCACTCGCTTCTAAAACAACCATGCACATCTGGCGTGATATAAAATCCCATCTATAAATCTCACAGGAAAAAGAATGGACTTTATAAGATACTCTACCAGTTTATATGAGACATTGTAAAGCGTGTACTCTTTTGCCAGAACCTTTAAACCTCCTGTTATGCAGCCATCTGCACTCCACACACTGTACTAACCCACTAACCACTAGCTTTACACACTGTGCACTACTATCATGAGCAACAGATTATCCTCCTAATATATAATAAAAAAAATAAAAATAAAAAAATATTGTGCAGCAAAACACTTAAGACACTGAAGATGGAAGTAATGATGCTAAAAATATAGCTGCCATCACAGGAATAAATATCAAATATTTCAATATTTTAAAAATGAAAACAGTTATTTTAGACTTTAATCATATTTCAAAATGTTACTGTTTTTATAATTGTATAATTTATAATTTTACAAATAAATGCAGTCTCGGTTAGCATAAGAGACCCAAAACATTTAAACTGTATGTACATTGTCCAGAATTATTGAAACCATAACACTGAAACATCAAAACATGCAAAATATGTATAATATATAGTAGTATACGTATTAGTTTATGTTGCACAACAAGTTTGTATTTCGATATAAAAAGTGGCAGCAATGTTTCATTCAAATTTCATGTTCACATTTTATTTGTGCAGGCTTCTGATTTTCAATATGCACATTGAAAATATTGCTTGAGCTTGTTGGATCATCGGCCTAATGAATATATATATTTTTCTATAATTCTGTATTCTTTGTCAGAATCTGCAGCTGAGCTCATATGAACACGTTCATAGGCAGACGTGTAGATCTTTACGGCTCAGTGGATGATACTGAGCTTCAAACATGAGGGCTGAAATCTGACAGAGGGCATGAAGTTGATTAAAAGCATCTGTTGTCTGCGAGCAGCTGGCCAGTTGTATTCAGAAGATCAATCCATCTGGCACTCAGCCCCAGCAGATCCACCAGAGACAGCGCAGTGGGCACTTTGTGCCGCCTGTGAAGGTTTGTTCCACAACATTACATCCTCTTTAAGAGACAAATGTAAGCGAGAGACATTTATCAAGAAGGGAAGATGGGAAATAAAATGCATGGTGTTGTGTACTGTGCACCATGTTGAGTTCCATCCATATCTGTCTTTACTTTGCCAGTTTTCCTTCCTTCTCTCGCTCTCTCTCTCTCACTTGCTGAACAAACAAAGGAAAGTTAATGAAGTGCATCTACAGGCTGAAACTTTTTCCCACGTGCTCGATGAAGTCATGTATTTCCAACCTGTCATGATATGACTATGAATCCCACATAAACAAACACAGCACCTGTTGTAGATCGTCCTGACTCGTAACTTGCGACACTTTGCGACTAGCATCAGGCTGTTGGAGATGCTGAATCAAAACAGCTTACAGTCACATTAGAGGAACAGTTCACCTAAAAATGTGAATGCTCACCAATGGATCCTCTGCTGTGAATGGGTGCCATCAGAATAAGTATCCAAACGGCAGATAATCTATCATTGCTTCCAGCTACGTAAGATTTAGAAGTGAAATTTATCCTCCTCTTATAGGAACTGTGTCCTGTTTAATGTTTAAAATATAGATATTTTTTATTTCTTGAATATATTTCTTGTAACCTATGTAAAAGAAAGTTAGAATTTTGAAAGAGTTTACTATGGTTTATTGTTACACCTTAATTATGGATTTATTTCTTATAAACACAAATCCTTTTGCTTCACAAGGCATTAACTGACGGACTGGAGTCATGTGGGTTATTGTAATGTTTTTATCAGCTGTTTTGGACTCTCATTCTGACGGCACCCATTCACTGCAGGGGATCCATTGGTGAAAAAGTGATGTAATGCTTAATTTCTCCAAATCTGTTCTGATGAAGAAACAAACTCCACTAAATGTACATCTTGGCTGACTTGAGGGTGAGTAAAGTTTCAGCTAAACTGATTGAACTGTTACTTAAAATATAAAGCACCTTACAAATGTCAGAGCGACAGTTACCCAAAGCTTTTTATTTCTCCATCTTAAGGTCAGCAGGTGTGCATGAATATTTTCGACTCGTTCAAAACGATCGATACCTCCATTGTTTTGAGTAAAGAGTTCAGCTGTCCACCTCACATATGGGCTGCGCCATCGAGGCATCCGCCAGCCTGAGAGACAGAAAAGCCCTCAGGGTTCACCGAGGTTTTAAATATGGATCAGTTGGCATTTGTGTCGCTGTATCACAAGGTGACACATTCTGATGTTTATCAGAACATCTGTTATATTGTCCTCTTCTCTCAATAATCAAGTTTCTGCTATGTCATTTTCATATCAAGCACATTCTGAGAACCCTTTGAGACACTTACATGAGGCAAATGTGCATTAAATACGCTTTCTTTTTCAGTAATCTCATAAAGTCAGAAAATCATCAGACTTCATTGCTATGCCCCAAAACCTAGTAGAACATACATACATTCAATAAGTGTGTAAAATACACCAATTGTGAGTCAGGTCTCCTGTGTGTGTCACATTAGTTGTGCTTTTTGTTGTTGTACCAATATAGATAATAAAAAATCAGTCACTAGCAATGTTTCATATTAGGATGCTGTCTTAGAACAGTGAGGCAGCTTATTAGGTTTTGTAGCAGAGCTTATTTCATACTGTACCAGGTTTTTTCGTTGAAGTCCACCTTTCCTTTATTAGAAGCCCCTCCAACACTGTCTATGTGCTTTTTGAGTAGGACATGCAATCCCACCCTGGTGGGAAGGGTTGGTTATGTCTTTGAAGTAATGATTCATTTGTTGCTAATGACATCTAAAACCATCCTCTGACAGGGTAACCATTTGTACCGTCCATAAACTGAGCTGTCTCTTGTTACGCATTGACTGATCGTGTTTTGCCACTTATTTTTCCGTTGCGGCGGTAGTGAAGGGTTGAAACACATTGCATGTAAAAAGGTGAATTGAAAAAGGTGTTTGTGCAGAGGATATGCTGCAATGAAGTACTGATATATATATATTATTTTTTTTTCTTGAAGCATTTAGCATGATCTAAACTCAGTTGGTCTGCATGTGGTTATACTATGAAGACTTTAATATAAATTTTATATTAAGCCACAGACTCATAAATGAAGATACATTGCCTACTTTACAGTGAGAAACTGATGTAAAATTTCACCCTGAAATAAATGTATACCTCCTACAATAGGTTTACTTAAAAAAAAAAAAAAAAACTGATGAATATGCATTTAATATCATATATAATATATGTTCGAAGCATAGGTATGGGATCAGAATCCCGCCAAATGTATTGCAGTCACAGATCGAAAAATAATAAGCATGAATCAAATATTTAAAAACACGTGTAATATAACGCACAAAACCAATTTTTTTAAAATAACTAACAGCGCAGTCATGGATCAAAAAATAATAAGTGTGAATCAAAAAGTGTAAACACACTTAAAATTATGGTGCACAAAACTGAAACATGAATTAAAAATTTTCCAAATCTCAAACAAAATCAGTTTTCCTGCTCATATGTTATTTTATTTTTTTGTGCTTGTGTGTTTTTGGGTCTTTTCCCCTTTGCTCTTGTTTCCACTTTCTGCTCTTGCATTATGTTGCAGTTAGTTTCATGTAAATCAGGGCGGGCTTCAGCTTCACCATTGGGCCACTAGTTCTAGACTGACAGATGCTCCTTAGCCAATCAGTCCAAGGGGGAGTTGACGTCACTCCAATGCTACTCGTGGCTGCTGTGGCAGATGTGTAAAGGGTGACACGCGAGTGGATTTTCAAATCTCTCCCATCCCACTCCCGCAAAAATAAAAATCGGTTTTGTGTGTTATTATTTTACACGTGTTTTAAAATATTTGATTTATGCTTATTATTTTTTGATATGTGACTGCAATACATTTGGCGGGATTCTGATCCCATACATAGACTGTAAAAAAACATGGACGCAGTGTCCGTGACATCACCCATAGGTGTCTGAAGAGCGTATTTATTTATTTATTTTTTATCTTGGCAGTGCTTCACTGCGCGTCACTCCCAGGTAATCGAAAATGGGCAAAGAGGCGGGCAAAGAGGTTGGTTGCTGAAACCACACCCACCTAGCTCAGCAGTGGCCACAACCTTACTTATGCTGAATTTTAAGGCTAAATATAATTAACGGATGAGTTATAAAAAAATGTTACGCCCCCTCACAGTTGACATAAAGAGCAACCACTTTTTGTACCTGGCTGCAAAAAAATGTTTTCTGCTGTAAATTTGGGCATTTTAACATGGGGCGTCTATGAGACTGACTCCCTTTTGGAGCCAGCCTCTACCGGCCAGTCCACCAAACTGCAATGGAATGATACGTCCATTGCAATAGATCTGAATGTTTAACGCTCAATAGAAAATATACGTTTCTGTTATTTATCATACTTACAGCCAGGTTGTGATTCATAAACTGGGTACTAAGCCATCTTTCAAGAGCAAGCGTTTTATGAATCCCCCGTTGAACTCCTCAAGATTAGAAAAGCCTGTCTGCTCTATTTTTCCCAATAAGTTAAGGCTGATAAGAAATATTTTTGAACTCTTTTAAACCAAAGCTGGGCTATCTCATAGCCTCTTGCTAACGAGCGCTCATCTGTTTTTATAGGAGTCTCCCCTATTTTGTTGTTGTTCTTCTCTTTAGCTTCATTTTCTACTGCAAAACAATGGCCCAGGACAGTATCGCCACCTTCTGGAACAACTGAATACCGCAAAAATATTTGAATGCATATGTGTGACCTGCGCGTACAGAAATAAACCAAATTTACATTCACAACATTGGATACAGTGTCTTCTCGACATGATGTTAACCACACAGACAAGCTACAGCGTTTGAAGGCGGGTCAAGTTGTTCCCAACCGGCCAATGTAGAACATAGGTGGGACTTATGCAAATTGAACGACTTGTTTAGGCTGTTCGATTCTTTCTTCTGGGAGCTTTATTTATCATGCACTTTTGGCACAATCAATTATTGACATTCACATACAGCTACAGTCAATATTCAAAATGGTATAAAAGGGGCATTTTAATATATTATCATTTTATCAACGCAGATCGGTATAACCTACATCTCTGTGAGAGAAGTATCCGAGAACTATCCATGTGTTTCCTGTGCACTGTGTGAGGTTGTCTAAGTGAACGTCAGTCCGGAGTTCCCTTGTTTCTTTTGCAGGAACATTTGACCCGTTTCCCAGCTTGATTCATCGTTTCCAGTCTGACAAAGCCACACCACCTTTGTTTCTGTGTTCCTCTCTTTATTCATCTTTCTCTTCCTGCTCATTTCCAAAGCACACCTTCCAAACCGGGCCTAACCTTTAAAGCCAACGGCCAGCCTGTCCATCCTCCCCTTCTGTTGACTCAGCAAAATGGTTCAGAGGCCACAAAACGAAAACAAAATCATCTCCTTTGGAAAATATTGTTGGGCCTTGGCCGGTGTGTTCGTTCCGTCTGCTTCTGTAGTGCACACAAACACAGATGACTGATTGCCGTCTCTTTGGTCCGCCAACAGTGCACGACTGGGAACGTCCTGCTTCCATGAGCTGAGTTATCTTTCCTTCTGTAGCCGGAAAGGAAGTGGAGGGAGGCGAAGGGAGTGTCTGAGGGATTTTAGAGGAAATTTGGAAACACAAAAGACTTGTAAGTTGGGGACGATAATGAATCCAGAGGTGTGGAGTACAGGCGTACAGGAAAATGTGGGAGTTTCTTGTAAAGCTGATGAAGATTGAGTTATTGAAGAATTATCATTATGCTTCTCAAGGGGCCCATCAGTGCTGATGTGACCGCCTGCAGAGACCAAAGCAAACGTAGTTACAGCGGGTAGTCTCTCTGTTTATCAGTACTGGGGTTATTTTTGTTGGTGTCTTTGTTAAGTTCTGGAATATCTTTTGATTAATCAATCAATTTCTGTACTGTTGTTCAGATGCGTTCAAAGAGATAACATTACCATAATGTATTCATATGTATTAAATAATATATTCACTTTTTTAAATAAACCTAAAAAATGTATCAGTTAGAAGAGTTTTCAGAGTATTTCAAGTTATTTGTTGTGAACTTGTCGCATAGAAAAATACAAGGAATACAATTTTCCATGAACTGAGGTGCCCTCCTTCTTGATCAAGACATCAGAAATCATGCCAGCAGTTTATTCTTCTGGAAAATTCAGCTTAATTATGCTCTGGGATTGTTAGAGATGTGTTTGTGCTTGTGTGTTACTGGGGTCATATAATATTTCTTCACTTTTTCTTCCTGAGGGAAAGTTTCTTTGCATGTTAGTCTAGTCATATTTTGCAGTTTAGTTTTTCATGTAATTTTCTATCCATTCTCCTCCCGTTAAGATTTAAACATGCCCCTTTTTTGCTGCTGCTTCTGAGTAAACACTCTCTTTGAGATAAACACTATTTTGCTGTGGGTTTGCAGGTTTTGCATCTGAAAGTTGCACCATGTATTTCATAGAATATCCGGTGCTTTTATTTCACAAGACCAAGGTCAATTTGATTTCTTATGATGTAACACCTTTAATACTTATTTCTGTGCATGAGTACACTACAGTATGTCTTTGTGCTGTAAGATGCTGTAAAAAATATATTGTTCAATGTTAGTTCATGTAAGTTAATAACAAGACCTTATTGTGAGGTGTTACTGCATAATTTTGGTTCAGACATTTAGTAAATGACTGCATGTGAGCTGTTTGTCACCTCAGTCTTTATTATCATTGTTGTTCAGTCTTTTCTGACCTGCTGTCTTACAGTGGCTGATATCCGAAGCTCCCATTGATGTGGCAAATTCACTGTGAAATGAGAAACGTTCTCCTGTGTGCTTGTGTCGGTGAGTGAGATGTCTAAATGCATGCAGAAACAGACAGCTGTCTCATTTTTTTATTATTTTTAACTGATTGCACTTTCTCTCAACGGGACATGAAGCTAATTACCTACAAGCTGACTGATGGGGAAAATCAGTGAATGAAATTAATAATTGTAAGAGTAATGTCATCCATCTTTGGCAGCATCTCAGGGGAAGCAATTTAGACCTTTTTATACACGCAACAGGTGTCAATTAAAATGACTGACTGTGACGGCCTTAGCTACAGATGCTGAGAGACGGTTTGAATGTGAGCCCTGAAGCAGTGATTCCAGTGTTTTAGGGTGTATTATTGACACCCACCCATTGCTGAATATGTGTAGTGCAGAAGAGTACAATCCCCACATGTATTGTCTCCTTTGAGATTCATTTTTTAATGATACTGAATATTCTTAAATATATTTTAAGCTTGTAGTCAAAGAATTTTATGTCAACTCTTTTATGTAATGTTGTAGCTACCTCAGATATGTCATTCACAAGTTCATTTCTTCATAAAATACAGTAAAAAAGTAGTTTTCCTGTTTTTTTATTTTTCACTATTTTAAATATTTTTGCTTCAATTTTTTTTAATTGATTCATTCTATTATATTTAATAATTGTCTTAAGTTTTGTGAAATATATGAAATATTAATAACAATATGTTAACAATAGTGATACTATGATTGAGTTATTATTTTAGTTATAACTACAATATATATAGTTAAAAATATATTTTATTTTGTTGTGTTGTGCACTCTTTGGTTCATGACTTGAAAAATAATTTCAAGGCTGAAAAAGTGAGTGGATAAATACTGGAAAATTATTTTTAATTTTATTTAATTTTGTAAATGCATCTAATAAAGTCCCTTTAATGACTGTAATATCAACATCTAAAGTATAAAGAACTAAAATAATAATAAAGTGTTTATTTTATTTTTTTTTATTAGCCATTGATTATTTAAGTTTTATGATGTATATATATATATATATATATATATATATATATATATATATATATATATATATATATATATATATATATATATATATATATATATATATATATATATAAATCTAAATCAGAAACAATACATATAAAACATGGCACATTAAATGATAAACATAACAAAACATTTATAACATACAGTCCCATAGGTTCCTGCATTCATTTTCTTGTTAACTTGAGTTTGGCTTTCATGAGCATGTAAATCAATAATGATTGAACTTCAGAAACGAGAAAGCAGCATCAGCTGTCTGGGTGATAAACAGGCTCGTCACTCTATTCATATATTTAATCAATGACTAATGAGGCGATGAGTCAGTTCTTATTTATCGGACATGGTGCGTTCCCACAAACTGACAAATATGTCAGGACACTCCCACACAGTTTACTAATATTTATCAGCACCGACAGGAGCCGCAAAGGTGGAGGACAATGTGCTGACGTATCACATCTGCTGCTATGCAAACAATTATTTAATCAGTGGAAAAATGTGTTTCCTGTGATCATCATTGTGTTTTTCGTCTTGTCAAGGTGTCTGACGTGCGTGAAACACTTTCCTGATTTATCATCCTTCCTCTCAGAACTTGCAATTAGTGTATTTCCGATTAACAACCTGGAGTCAACTCGGCTGATGAAGAAGCCTTCGGAGAGCGCAGCCAATCAGAGCGCAGCTCCTCAGAGCCCCATAACCGTTACCTAGCGTGGATCATTATCTGCTCTGATTTGCATGAGGTAATTGGCTATTTCTGTCATACGTAAAGCAAAATTGCTAATGACTTTATTTAGAAGAATTGGAGACCATCTACAGAGTGAAAAAATAAGGAAAATTAGAAGAAAAAATATATTCTAAAAACAGCCAAGCTATATTTACAAATACATTGTCTCTAAATGACATTCAACAGGGTTGTGAACCATTCATAACTGAATTTATATGTAAATTAAATTGCTGAATTTGGACTGCAATAGCAAACAAGATGCCAAATTGCAATTTGAATTTAAAAGTAAGGAAGTGCATTAAATGATTTGGAATTTAAAGTCATATGTCAAGATAAACTTTAAATGTCACCTATATAAAACGTGAAAAAGCCATAAAGTTTGAAGGTTTATAAGCCAGATAGATGGATTGATGTATAGATAGATAGATGTATAGATAGATAGATAGATAGATAGATAGATAGATAGATAGATAGATAGATAGATAGATAGATAGATAGATAGATAGAGTAGGAAGATAGGCTATACAACAAATGACACTTGACAGCAGTAATATTTTTTTTTTCATTAGCCATGGGAATTATGTTAATGAAAAGTCCACAGTAGAATTTTGCAACCTTCACAGCATGAAAATCAAACGGCGACTTAATTTCTCCCTCATTTTAGCCTCTGACCAGCTCTCATTTATTCCCCATCAGCGGCCCCTGCGCTCCAATCAACATAATCTGTTTCAGTTTGACCCACATCTACAGCCAAACAATAAGTCTTGACTGAGATTGTGTCTTATTCTCCTGTTGTGAAACAAATTAGAAATAAATCAATCCGCTGAACATCAGGCGGCCCGGATAGATGTATTAACGTAATTTCCATGAGCACCACTGGAGATTCCCGACAACCGCTGGCCAGGTCTCATTAAATTAACATGATAATGTCCCATTCTAATTTACAATTACTCCCTACCATCAAAATGATGCTATTGAGCCCCGGATCCACCCTGCTGTCATTGAAAATCAATGATGTAACGTTTGCTTGAGCTCACAAGAGGTGCAATTAACTGATCACATTATCCTAAAGAAAACTCATTCCAACTAATACAGTGTTTATCTTGGTCCTCTGAAGGATTCTCGGTGAACTCAAGGAGCAAACAGTACATGATCCGTGCACTATTGGGATAATCACTATTACAGTTACTCATACTTGGGGTTAAGGGTTTGAACAAACCCCTGGGATGATGTGGGATGTGTTCAGAAAGTATTTGATTATATGTCAGATTGTGGGACTCGTTGCCCTTATATCTTAATGTTTTGGATAATTTTTGAAAGTAAATTTTAATTAATAATTTTTTAAGGAAGGATACATTAACCTGGCATTAAAGGGGTCATATGATGCTTTTTTAAACATCTTTTTTTGTGTGTGTATTTGGTGTAAAAGAATATGTTGACATGCTTTAATGTTCAAAAAACACATTCTTTTTCAAGTACTGTACATTATTGTAGGTCCTCTATGCATCGCCTCTCTCAAAACATATTGTTTTCTACAAAGTCCCTCCTTCCGACAAGCACAATCTGCTCTGATTGGCCAACTGACCCAGTGCATTGTGAAAGACCGTTAATAATGTCCTTAGTTTTACCATCAGTTCAAGCCTGAAAGAGGAACAGAGTCACGTGACAGACACAGTGATGAAGCTCATACCCCGTATGTGTTTGCAGTACACAAGCAACGGAGGGTTAAGATAGCTGACACTGTGATGTGATGTGACCCTCTCTCTCTCTTTCTCTCTCTCTCTCTATCACACACACACATGCGTGCAACGTGCAAAACTCCGCATTTAAACACTCAATAGCAAATACTTACACTAATAACAAAACACATTTACAACAATAGCTGATTCAGAAGTGCCAGATTGTCGTAGCAAATAAAATGCGTTGCTGTTCTTTTGAAAGTAATCTTAAAGATTCCTAAATGCACCTACTTTCGGAAGGTAATAAAGTGCTTTTGCTTTCTCCTAGATACACAGCATCTCCCTGACATGACTTCTTTAACACTAACTGAAAACAGGCCTTCTTTCTTTGCATGAACATTTGGGCGGCATTACGCAAATCTTCCCACATAGTGACGTAGAGATGTGGGGGCGTGTTTAAACGAGCCATTTTCTGGGGGTGTGGTCGAGTCTTAACTTTGATAAAGAATATCTCTTTATCTTTGGATTTGAAACTTTAGTCTTTGCAACTTTACAGATCTTCTTTATGCACCAAGAGCTTGTAACATTCCAAAGAGAAAGGAAAAAATTAAATCACAGCATATGACCCCTTTAAAGACCTTTACATTGTTACAAAATAAATTCTATATATTTTTAAATAGTTATTTTTATTGTATTCATTGTAACTAAGCAAGGATGAGTTAAATTCATTCAAAGTGACAGCAAAGACTTTTACATTGTTACAATTTTTTTTTTTTTTTTACTTTATATTCATCAAAGAATCCAGGAGAGGTATCTGTTTTCAGCATTGATAATAATAAGCAATGTTTCTTAAATATTTTAATAATTTCTTAAGGATCATTTAACACTAAAGACTGGAGTAATGAAGCTGAACATAAGCTTTACATCACATGTATAAGTAACGTTTTGAAATATATTCAATAGGAAGCAGTTGTTTTAATTTGTATTATCTGTCTGTATGTATCATTAGGATATTAATTAAAGATCATGTTCCAAGAAAAATATTTTCCTAACGTAAATACAGTATATCAAAACTTAATTTTTGTTTTGTAATATGCATTGCTAAGAAGTTCTTTTGGACAACTTAGGCGATTTTCTCAATAATTAGATTTTTTTTGCAACCTCCAGATTTTCTAATATTTGTCTCTCAACCTAATATTGTCATATCAAACCATGCATCAATGAAAGTCATATTTATTCAGCTTTCAGATGATTTATAAACCTTAATTAAAAAAAATAAATAATAATAATTACCCTTATCTTTTGTGGCCCAGGGTAAGCATAGTGTACAAACCATCATACTATCCAGATATGAAACGCATGTTAATGCCAGGTGAAAGGTGGGCCATAAAGACTTGACGGCTTTGTCTTTTAACTCAGCCCAGTAAGATACCTCCAAAAAAAAAAAAAAAAAAAACCCAGGATGCCCAAAAAACAACGCTCTGACAAACACCTTAACATCAAGTGCAAGCAGGGTAGGAAACACCTTTTTCTATTCAAGAAATATAAAAATCTAGTTCATTTATTCACAGTTGATTATGTACTATAATTAACATTGCGCCCAGCAAAAAACATCCCATTAAACATTGTGTCAAAGCAAGTAAAAAAAAAAAAAAACAGGAAAGAACATGGTCCCTAAAAAGCATTCCATCCATCTGTTCGCTGTCCTCTTTTATACTGTGATATATTTTATCCCTCCCTATTTACTTTATGTCCATACGTTCCAAGAATAAAGAGATTTGCTCATTAGGAGTTACAGCAGTCTAGTGCCCCACAGGTCTAAAACTGCTCATTTAATTTCATCTCTATCATTTCTCTCTCTCTGTCCTTTAATTGCTGTCTCTTCCAAGGTCTTCTCTCTCTGTATCTGCTCCCCTGACTCTAATTGTACGGATATTTCTGGCTACGGATTAGCATCGAGTCTGTGGTAGCCTTGACTGCTAGATTTCAAATGATTAAATAATTACCAGAATTGCATAAAAACAGTTTTTTGACTCATGCATTGAAGCGAAGAACTGATAATGGTTTCTGAGGTGTCTGTCTGTTATGGAAGCTTGTTTCCACAATGGGATAAAAATTTACGTTTTTATCTCACAGGTTTATATCTCACCATTCAGACTCAGATTTAAACTCAGAATTGTGCGTTATAAACTCTTTTTAATATTTTTTTATATTTTGTTTAAAAAGATTTAAAAAATGTTAAGAGAAGCCTGAATTGTGAAATATAGACTTGCAATTTTAAGAAAAAAAAAAATCTTAAGGAAGGAAAATTGGTCAGAATTTTCAATTCAGTGCAATGACATTTATTTTATTCATTCGTTTGACAATCTTGCATAGTGTGTTGGTGCAGATCCAATGCTCAGATCTGTTTTCTTTTGCTCAGACTTTTCTGAAGTAGTAGCTGGAGTTTAACATAACTTATATAACCATTTTATAGGATAGGTTGTTTTCATGCATGTTCAAAATGTTTAGAACTCTTGATACTTTTAACCCACCAGCTAAAGAAAAGTCTATATTCTGTCGGTACTGTTTGTTCCCTGAAGGTCTTTGGAGTCATCTCTACACTCCTTGAACTAATATGCTTAAAAGTACAGCCACTTCTGAAGCGATGGCTCCTTCACAGACCATTGCACATCAAGAGTTCAGGTCAGCTTCAATAAATCCCTTATACATAAAATACAATATTTTTCTACTTTTTTTTTTATAAAACATTATTTTTTTTTATCTTTCCACCCTTCTAAATAAAGTACAGAGCAATGAACCAGTGTTCAAGTATTTGAACACTTAAGCAATACTTGAAAATACATGAATGTCATTGTGTTACATAACACATGTCTTCAAACAAATGATGCTAGAATTTCTCTG
Source organism: Carassius gibelio (assembly GCF_023724105.1). NCBI lineage: Eukaryota > Metazoa > Chordata > Actinopteri > Cypriniformes > Cyprinidae > Carassius > Carassius gibelio. The sequence continues at coordinate 5,476,705 of NC_068419.1, read as the reverse complement.
ACTTAAGTGGTGTCAAGGTGATTTCATCACTTTTACTATGAGTATGTTGCACAAGCATTTAACAGGAACTTTTTCAATATACTTCAGTAAAATTGTACTTTCTTTGAAATGTTATTGCCTACAGTATGTCATTTCTAAACTGTTACCTACATGTTCAAAAACTCCCCAGGGATCACTGATAATGTCTCTCTCTCTCTCTCTCTCTCTCTCTCTGTGTGTGGTGTGTGTGTGTGTGTGTGTGTGTATGTATATATCTGTCCCATTTTACACTTCTAGAACACAGCTGATTTATTTTATTGTATTTTTAGTTCCATCAAATCAATGTTTTAAACATGTTTTACATCTATCCTCTAATACATGATATAAATTAGTTTTAGTAGAAGGACAATTTAGTAAAAAGCCAAGTATTTAATTCAGTAAACAACGTATCTTTATAATACAATGCTTAATATTTTTTCCTCACACTTTCTAATTTGGGAGTCCCTTGCATACTTACTAATACAGTATAACACAATAACAGCATATCATAATTTAAAAAGCTGTTTTAAGGTACAGTATGTATATTAATTTCTTCAGTGCATTGTGTATTTAAGGGAAGTTATCTGTACACTCATTTCTTATTTGAAAAAGATTTGGTTACAATAGCTTTCTATGTTTCTTCTCTTTTCTAAGAGTGAAAGTATTACGAAATTTTATTCTACACCGCCACAAACCAAAGGAAATGCTGACTCCATTGAGTGCTATTAATTGCTTTCCCATTCGTTCTTCTGATCTCCCGAAGATTAGATTGTAGCGCTTTGTCAGGCGGCCGTGTTATTAATTATCATTCCACTGCAATTTCGGTGAAGGAAATTATATTTCTGAGAGATTCATCTGAAATACAATAAGAGCTCTGGGCATATTGTGCATTAGAAGTGAAACGTATTAACCTGTTTAGGGCCTGTTTAGACACTCTACAGCAGTTGGTTTTTGATTGTTGAGTTTAAAAAAAAAAATCTATGGTTTTCAAAGAAGATTATTATCAAGATGAATGAGATATAGATGTTTTTCCACATGCAGTCCAGCCTCAAACACTAAACAGCTGTCTTGTAGCATTTTTTTTCTCCAGGTTGGAAACCACAGGAGATCACTCAACCCAGTTATTTCCAAAACACCTCTGACATGTTTGGAAGGTGTTTAGAGATCATTAACTTACAAGTGCATGAACTCTTTGTGTGTTTAACCTTCAGCTGGTTCAGAGCCACCAGGGAAATGACGAGAAACACACCTGCTGAAGATGAAACTCAATCAGATGCAGCACTTGGTATGTTTTTCAGTGAGTGGGCATTTCTCAATGTCAAGGATACTTCCTTGGCAGGTCTGATCCTTCCAAGTCACTTCCTTCAGAGGCTAGGCGAGACTCCTCTTTAGCATTCGGAGAACACGTAAATGGAACAGGCTAGCAAGTGCACGTAATTGCGTCATTACATCAGTGAAAAGGTCCATCTGAATAACGCTGGAATGGTATCGTTAAACTACTTTGGACAACTTAACTAGTTATTTATAAACATTATTTACAAATGTTAACTAATTATTTACAAATGCTGATGACGCAACCAAGTTAACAATTGTAAAATGACAGGTCCGGTTCAGTTAACCATTTGTATTTGTATATATGGTATTAATTTGTACTGGCATTTAAACGTTAAACTTTACTTATATTTACTACAGTTTTAACAAATGTTTGGTAACGTAAATAAAAACCGTTAACGCTACGACTCCGCTAACGTTCGACATTTTTACATTTTTGAACAAGATAGCAAAGCTGCGCGCATAGGATTGTGGGTAATTTGAGAGCGCGAAGAGCGCGAAGGATACACATATGCATCCTTTCCTGTGTATGGCATATTTTTCGAACGAAGGACTCCATGGTTGAAATTCCGAGGATCCTCGACATTGGAACAGTTCTTCGACGGATGTCGATGACGTAGCATCCTCGAAATACTGGCTTCCGAGGATCCTTCCTTGACATTGAGAAACACCTAATGTCTTATATGTCGTTGACCTGTTTCTCCCACAAAGCTTCATATGGCTTCAAATCATTTGGAATATAGTGCACAGGTGGTATGGACTACATTTAAAAAAATCTAAAGAATCTTATCCACTATAAAGAATCTTCTTCTAGAATGGAAATATTCCATGGAAGTTAAGGTTCTTTTATAATGGTTCTTTATTGGCATTGATTCCATGAAGAATGAAGATTATACAGGCTTGAAACAGCTTGGATTGTTCTAGGTCTTTAATGAGAAAGTTTTAGATCACCTCATTGTTCCTGAAATTTCTATTACTTTGTATCCTGTCCTTTCATTCATCAATAATTCTCACTTTTTTCCCACCATCATTCTTTTTCTCTCTATCTCTCTCTCTGTTCTAAGTAAGCTAAATGTTTCAGCAGCTACCATCTCTGTAGCAGGTTAAATTAGCCAGAAATGATCACCCGTGGGAGCTGAGGGGATGCGGCAGGATGTGTAAAACAGACCGAGGAAGAATCCCAGTACCTGGAAACACAGGCCAGATTCTTTAGAAAGACAGCTGATGTAGGTATATAAATGTACACCTCCGTTATAGTGTTTGTGTTTGCCGCTGATTAATGTCTAGCATTCAAGTGAACCATGCCGTGTATTGATTAGTTCCCAGAGAACATGTTTCCAGCCTGTAGGCCTCCAGTTAAACGCTGATCATTAAAGCTACAACAAAGGTTAGAAGCATTAGCAGGGCCACATGCAATATTGCACAAGTCTCTGAGTGGACTAATCAGTTACTGGATTAATCAGGTTTTCTTTTCTAATGCATTGAGTAAGTCACTAGATATTTCGGATGTTTAGACTATGCAGGTGTCATTGAGTGCAAAATGCTTGAACTTGAAGGGAACCTTTGAGTAGAGTCTGTAGTTGATGTATGTTTAGGCAAAGTAATGACTTGACAGCAGAATGAACATTGAATTATTGTAAATAATAGAGAAAATATTCATCCCAGCTAACAGAAATATATTCTAACATTTTTTGGTAATGTTCCATTTTAGCTATATATATATATATATATATATATATTAGTTCAAGAACAACATAAAAGTCAAATAATAAATTCAGGAAACAGCATGACTTGATAATACAATGCTTATTTGTATTTATTTTTTCACACTTTCTCACTTGGGAATGGCATCAAAAATGTTTGAAAACCCTACTAATATAATTACTAGCATAACAAAATAAGCATTATAAAGTGCTATTTTATGCTTTGGATATATTTTTGTTTCTTCCTTACATTGTGTGTTTTAAGGAAGTTATTTTTAAACATGTTTTCTTTCTTATTTTTTGGAAGAGAGAATAGCTTCCTGTTAGCTAGGATTAATCTTTTTATACAACAAGCAATAAAGGTATACTTTATTTTAAATAATACATTTAACATAACTGAATCTATGAAGCCAGGATGACTAAGATGTGAAGTATATGAACAAAAATAAAATGGGGTATTTGCAGGTTCAAATCTGAAACTTTATGTTCATTTTATTGTGCGCATTTCCAATGCGGTCTCATGACCAATTCATACGTATTTTATGAGTTGGCTAATTTATACAAAACTCACTTTTATATGTTTTCTGTGAGGGGTAGACAATTCCTACAAATTCCTATGAATTTGCCATGTCGTAAAATATGTAAGATTTTTCACAAAATGTATGAATTCATACAAACCAGTTTGTACGTATTTGTATTAGCCACCACGTAAAATATGTGTGATTTGCGAAATCTTTTTTACTTTGTGTAATGTCTGTTAATTCGTAAAACCTGTAAAAGCGAGATACGATATTTCTGTCTCAAGCAAGCTGAACGCAGTACTTCTATTTGTGAATGATTCTGTATTTTAACAAATCGTAGACAAAAACTGAGTTAAAAGCATTTCTTTGTCTTTGTTGTCATTCGCTGGATGTTTAAACTGATTTTCTGGATTCTTAGTAGATTTTTAATCACACAAATACATTTTACAGACTTGTTTTGGAAGTAAATGAGGTGTGTTTTTTTAATCATTTTAACAAGTGATTCAATGACTCATTTGTGGAGAATTGTGGTATAAAAAACAACTGCAAAAGTCACGTGTCGCCACCTACTGGTAAAATAAGGGAACAAGCTTAAAGCTGCGGTAGGTAACTTTTGACACTCTAGCGGTTAATAAACAGAACTGCTTGCGTCTTGCGGAAGAACATCGTAGCTGGAACTACTTCTCTCTGTTTATGTCTATGAAGAATCACAAAGGTACTGGGTTACTCCGCCGCGGTATCCCCGAAGCAATCTAAAATAGTCCGAATATAAACACTTATTATAGGTGCACCCTAGTGATTCAGGACAAGCTTAAAACACGGTTTGATAAATGGATTCACGGTGTACTCGCTTATAAATTTTTCTACATTTTGAACACAAACAAAGTTACGGACCGCAGCTCTGATTGGTTGTTTTCTTACCGGGAGCGATGAATTTCTGCAAATGGCAATAGGACCACTGGGAGGAGCCAGAGGAGCTTGATTTTTTTCACAGATTATCTGTCTCATATTCTACTGTCAGGACATAATGACAGGTTTAACAAATATGTAAAAATATATTTTTACAAAAGTTACCTACTGCAGCTTTAAAGGGTCAGTGAACAAATATTTTTGCTGAACTGATTCAAAAGAATTCAAAATGGTTATTTTGCATTTTTATCCTGTATTGTCAAAAAAAAAAAAAAAAAAAAAATACATACATTATTATTGTCAGGAAATTAAAGAGAACAATTAGCATTGTTGTATTGCAGTAGTATTCCACACAGTAATCTCTTTGTTGTACTGCATATTTCGGAAAAAGTAGTAGGTCATGCAGTTAAGTCTATAAAAAAAAAACATAGCATGAGTTTGTGGTAAGATTTGTACAGAAGTAAGGTATTTTGACAGCCTCCATATTATGTTTGTGTATAGAGTCTATAGGTTATGCCGTCTGTTGGTAGCGTGTGGGTGTCTGCTGTTTTTTCTTAGCAATCTTGTGATATTTCAGAAAAAGTCAGTAAGCGTGGAGAGTAGAATGAACCCCATGAGCAAGTCAATATTCTGAGAAATGGAGCTAATTTCTTCCTGCAGTTCGAATCACTTTAGCACAGTCCAACTAATGAGGATAATGAGCTCTCACTGCAGTTGTGGCTCCTAGCTGGGCTGCAACCATGCACATCTGCCTGGAGACACCCATAAAGACATTATGAATCAATGTTTCTGAAAATCTCATATCAAATGTTATTTAGAAGAACACTAAGTGCTTTAATTAAAAGGATTTTGTAATTATGGCAACATATTTACAACCTATTTAAATGTATCACATTGTGAAATGGAAGGTTTTCATATAAAAAAAAAATATTTCTTGTAAAGCTTATTGTCTTAATTTCTTTATTCAGAAATAATAGTTTTGAGTGTGTGTTAATAGTTGCTTTATTATAATATTTTATACATGATAAAACTTATATAAAATATCTGACTGTTTATTTTTTTTTATTTAATCTTTATTGTCAATTAGTTTTAGTTTAGTTTTTATACTCTAGTTTGTTTGAGTTTTCTAGTTTCTGTGCATTGTTTTGAGTGTGTTTGTGCACAAATATTTTTGATACCATTTTTTTGAGCAAATGTTTTTAAAATTTAAATTTGAAATAATTTAGAATTTTTATTTAGTTTTTATTTCTATTTGTTTTTATTTATCTCAGTTATAGTTAGTTTGTACATTTTATTCTGTTTAAGTTTTCAAAGTTTTCTGTATATTTAGTTTTTGTGTGTGTATGTGTGTGTGTGAATATTTTTAAACGAATATTTTATCATTTTATACTTTCTGAATTTATCATTTTGTATACTTTCTGAGTTTTTATTTCTATTTTATTTGTCAATTTATTTTTGTATTTAAATTTAGTTATAAAAAAGTTCACCTGTTTTAGTTCAATTTTTTTATTTCCTTTTTTGGTGAATATTTTTGATGGAATTATTTGGTCAAATGGTTTCTACTTATTTTATACATTCTTTATTTTATACCTATTTTATAGTATTTAGTTTTTTTGTTCATATTTTATTTCTAAGTTCTTTTTTTTTTGTTAACTGTATTTAACAAAAAACTTGTTATTTGCCTCTTTTTTTCCAGAGGCAGTTATGTTTGGACTAAGAATGATAATGAATCAACCACAACGGAGTCAAAATGAGAATGCATGAAGATGGTACAGGTTAGATGAACACAAAGATGCACAGGGGAAATATGTTCAAATGAGTTTATTGATCAATGAAATGGATCGTCAACAGATACATCACAAATACAGGGCTACAGACAGAATGAAAAAGCATAAACACGTTTTTCAGACTTCGTTTGTTTCCTTCATTTGGAATCGTTTAACATAATCAGGATGGAAAGACGATGCACATGACAATGAAGATGACTGAGATTAGCACAGATGCTAATGATTTGGAGGAACTGAGAAGTTAGTCTGGAGAATAAATGATACCATGTCGCAAAAGCAAACAGAAAACCACATCTTTGCTAAAGTTACAGAATCTGTAAACACGAATCAGGGTCTAGCACCAACATGTAGCCAATGGGCGGCACAACCTTTGACACCTGACTTAGCTGAAGCTTAAGGCCTTCACAGAACACATAGAAAATATACATGAGCCTTTAACACCAATCCATGCACCATCACGACTAGTGCAACATAAGCGTGAATACATTACTCCTGCACAAACCATCATCAAATCAAGTGTAAATCCATAATGTCTAAACTAATAACAGCACCAAAAATCTACAGGATGACGCTCACCAGTGTAGGTCCAGTTAGCACCACAAGTCCTGTCGGCTAGACAGAAAACGCTCAGAGAGAGACTCACTGTTCACACACAACAACAGATTCGCTTCTTGATGAATAAGCACACGCTCGTCCGTTTATGATCAGCTAGTCAGATAGACAACCAAAAAAAAAAAAAATGTAAATAGCAGATGTTTTTTTTCTTTTTTATTCTTAAGTATTTTTTTGCAGTTTAAACTGGATGAATTTAGAGACGCAGCTTTACAGTGTATGTTTTTACAGTGTATGTCAGATTTTCAGCATAAAATGCTCTTTATGAGGAATTGTCTTAAATTGCATTTATTCCACCACTGATTCCACCGAAAAACAAGTTCACCCCTTTTACGAAAATTGTAGTCAGATGACTATATTATTTTACTACTTAAATAAAAATGTAAGTACACGACCATTCAAAAGTGTGGGGTTTGTCCGTTTTATTTATTTTTATATAATAATAAAAAAAATGCAACTGTTTTTATAACTTAGATTATATCCCATATCTTGGACTTTGTTTCTTGCAATTTTGAGAAAAAAAGACTAAATTGTGAAATATAAACTTATAATTCATTTTTTTTCTCTCTCAATTTTGAGTTTAAATCTCACTCAGTTCACTCAATAAAATCTCAATTCAGTTTTTTTTTCTCAGAATGCTAAATTTACATTAAAACTTTTTTTTCATGCAAACTTTTCTTTCTTTTATTTCACCACAGATGATTATTTTTTTAATGTCATTGTGACATTTTATCTCACAATTCAAACTTTTCAGATAAATTACCTTTATATATATATATTTTTTTATTCTGTTGCAGATCCTGGCTTCCATATCAATTTGATCAAAAGTGACTATAAAGACTTAATGTCACAAATGTTTTACCATGCTTAAATAGAAAACAATTATTTTAAAATGTAGTAATATTTCACAATTTTAGAGTTTTCACTGTATTTGTATGCCTTGGTCTTCTTTCATAACCATCACAAAGAAGTCTTACCAACCCAAGACTTCTGAATAGTAGTGTACATGCAATCCGATATTTTTGGCCTTATATTTAATCTTAACTAGTTGACTAGTCATTCAGTCGACCCACCTCGTACTTGAATTTGAAAATATGTAGTTTCACACATCCCTATTATCAACATTGCTGGTTGGTTTAGAGTGATTCATGTTTAAGAAACAGTCACAGACAGTAATTCGGGTCATTTACAGCTTTAATCTCTCATCTCAGCTGTTATGCTTGCAGTAACGATGGCCGCAGTCATTTTGCTGAGCTAGATTTGAATTGGAACATAGATGGCAGTTGGATGGCTGACCTGACCTCATCCGCCATGCCAGCGCACCGACGGCCAATCAGAATGCACACGAGGCCGCGGCTGTCTCTGTTTACTTTTGCACTTGGCGAGTTCTAAATGCCTCTGCCCACCTCTGTCTCATATTTTATGCTCTGATTCTTATCATACTAGCTAAATATAACCACAGGATACACACCACCTTTATGATACTTGGTTTTCTGGATTATTTAATGGTTGCCGTTTCCTCTCAACTGTTCAAACTGACTTATGTTTGATCGGCTGGGATTCTGGGAAACGTTCAGATGCACTGATGAGAATGCACACATACACGCATATACACATTGAGAAAGAGAGAGGATAGAACACTTACAAAATGTACTCTATGTGGTACATCAGATGGAAATACTATGGTACTTTTGAGGTATATCATGGAATTTGAACTCATGTGTCATTGTAGTTACATGGTATTTCCAAGAATGGGGTACATGTCCTTAATACTGTGCTACATTATCAGAATACCATGATAAAAAGTCAAAAACACTATGGTAATACCATGATAGGTGTTAAAAATACCATAGTAGTAGTATGGTATAATGATACCATGTATAAAATATCATGGCAATACCATGGTAAAATGAGTAAAATACCATAGTAGATTTTATAGTTCCATGGTTCCATGTTCAAAATACCATATAGTAGTATCATGGTATTATGTTCAAATGTCACAGCAAAATGTCCAAAATACCATAATACCCCAGTTTCATGTTCAGAACACCATGGTATTTGTACCATGGTAAAATGTCCAAAATACCATAGTAAATAACATGATAGTATCATGTTAAAATATTCAAAATACCATAGTAAATAACATAATGTATCATGTTAAAATGTGCAAAATACCATAGTAAATAACATAATAGTATCATGGTACAATGTCCAAAATACCATAGTACCATGGTACCATTTTCAAATACCTTACTATGATAAAATGTCCTGTACTGTAGCATGGTACATTTTGGAAGTGAAAGAAAGGCAGAAAAGTACTGTGGCAGTACCATGGTAATACCATAGTGTTTTGAGTATTTTGAGTGTCTTGATATTGTGTGGTACTAAATGATTACCAAAATAAAATACTATGCTATTACCATAGTATTTGTGTTAGTTGAAAGAGTAGATGTTTATATGTTTTTCCAGACTGAATGCTGTATGTGTATCATAAATGTGAACAAAGCGCTAAAAGGCATTTTAATCATATACTGATTAATTTATTAAGTCTGTCAGGACAATTTGTCCCAAACCAAGTCATGAAGTACATGAATTTGAAGAATATCCCATTTTTTTTTCATTTTTTTTTCTTAAAACAATGAAAATGGAAAAAAGAAAAAAATCTAACTTCAATACAGACACACATTCAAACATCGCTTGCCAGAAACACGCTTATGTTTTTTTTTATATCATGTATGTTCTTTTCTCGCATCTAAAGAAACGTGCCAGATGACAGCTTAGCACTTTAAGTACCACTTTAAAGTTGAGGTTGAGACCATTTGATTTCAAATGTACCAAAAAAATATAGAAAGAAAAAGGATCGTAAAGAAATGCTAATGCAAGCAAATAACTTTGTTCAAACATCCGTTCGATGCAAAGGACAAATCTAGAGTCAGACTGCAAGACAAGAACTGAACCGAAAGTTCTGACTCTGTAAAAAAAAAAAAAAAAAAAAAAAACAAAGAAAACGTCCGATCCATTCGCAGAAACTTTCGATCAGAAGCAAAGATGAAACGTTACATGATATATCCTTGATTTTCTTCTCGGTTGATAGTAAAGACACAGGACTGGATGTGAAGGCTTGCATACACTTTGAATCAAGCGCTGTCCTGAGTTGCTCTGGTGGTTCTGGTTTAAACAACAAGGTTCTCGAATCCCATCCAGACCTAAAAACAAGGCAGTCCGAAGGAGATGACATGCTCTGTCTCAGCAACCTTTCGGAAAAAGGGAAGAAACAAATTCTCAGATCTCTGTCTGTGTAAACACGACCAAACGTGAGCGTTAAGCACGATAAACGGTTCAAGCACTTCCTTTGCGTTGCAAATCTACCGTCAGACGGAAAAAACGCGATAAAGTATTCGTCGTTGCAGTGGCTTGGTCTTCCCTCTGTTTTGACTGATATGTTAGGCAGAGGTTTAAGGAGTCCTGCCCCATTCCAGTGTGGCCCCTGGCAAAAATGAGGTCTCAAATTGATCTCAAAGGGAGCAAAGCAATACTGCACTGCCGATCTGACAGGACAAACGAAGCGGTGCTCAAAAACAAACGAATAAGCGAAAAACAAAAGCAACAACGCAATCCATAATTAAGGCTATTAAAAATATTGCAGAATATTTTGGCCCCTGTTTTTGAGACAGACTGCCACAACAGTCAAAACTTCCCCCACTACATATCACTGCAAAATATTTAGAGCAGGGAGGGAATAATAATAATAATAATAATAAAATCGTAAAAAGAAGAAAAAGATCCTCTTTGGAGTCTTTATTTGGTTTGGGATGCTTTAAAGGGAATCGTAAATATTTCAGTTGAAAAATAAATAGATCGGAGTCAAGCTAAAATTCGCAAAGTAAAAGAAAATGCGACTCCTGCGGTATTTTCGTTAATTTTTTCATGTTTTCGGCGTGCACTTGTAAAACCTAAAGGTATAGCAATCAGCCATTTCCATGACAAATGGTGGCACTGGACGGTGCAATGCACCATGGGGTCCTTGCAATCCCGCAAGTCCTACAGCGGGTGCACTGGGGCCAATGGGACAAGAGAAGGGAGTTTTGGAAGGAAATGCGCCCCTCGTCTCCTGGAGGGGGGAATCAAAGCAAAGGCCCCCTCTGTTCTCCTTGAGCGAGATGCAGGTCGAGAGCCAAAATTCGCAAGTTTAGGGTGTTTACGCCACCGTGTCTTGTGGCCGTGTGACTCACACCCACTCCTGCATGGAGCGTTTGCAGTACAGTATGTGTCGGGGCGTCCCCTTCCTCTTGAACTGAAAGACGGTGTAGATCAACACCAGCAGGCAGAGCGCCAGGACGCAGGGAATGACGATGGCAATGGCTTTGACCGTGCTGGCTTCATTGTCCAGTTTAATCACCACGTCCTCGTCCTCCGTAGGCTGCATGTCGGGGTCGATGGGCGTGAGGTCGCATCCCATGAAGTCTTTGAGGATGGAGCGAGGGTAGCCGGGCTCCACCCGCAGCCTGTGGTTGTTGAACTTCCAGTACTCTTTGTCCTTGTAGAAGTAAGTGAAACCTGCAAAGCATCGACACAGGAGACATTGTAAGTTGTTTTCATATTTAAACTGGATATTTAATTTTAAATGTGCGTTTCAATCTATTTTTTTACATTTTGTTAACTTTAGTGGTCATCTAACAAGTAAGTCTTGTTAAGTATGGACAAACCTCAAAATGAATATCTGTGGCAACATTTCTTTTCATTTTCATTCTCATTTTCATTTAGTTTAACTTCACATACTAAAATAACTATAAATAAACTGCTATAAAAATGTATATATATAAACAACTATACAAACATATTTAAAAAGCTAATAAAAATGTCAAAAGCACACAGCAAAAATACTAAAACTAAAATTAAAATAAGAACAGAAAAACTACTAAGACCTATTAGTTAACCTATTAGTTAATATAAAATAAGTTAATAAAAAAGACAAATCTACACAATTACTAAAACTATTTAAAATCAAAATGAGAACAGAAAAATACTAAAACTAATAAAAATATTAACTAATATTATAAAATATATTATAAAATGAACAAATATGTATTTTAGCTTTTTGTTTTAAAATTTCACAATTATATATATATTTTTTTAATCATTGGGGAAGTCGTGGCCTAGTGGTTAGAGAATTTGACTCCTAACCCTAGGGTTGTGGGTTCGAATCTTGGGACGGGACAGCTTCGAATTCTGAGTATGGGTCACCACACTATATAATAAATATATGTAAAAGTGCATTTAAAAATGTTTTATTTAAATGACCAAAAAAAAACGTGACAAACAATTATATTTGTTTGTCCAAAGTGTCATCAGATCTGTCAATGCCAGTTGGGTTGTTCAGGCCAACTAGCGTTGACATTAAGCCATGGTGCACGTGTGGGTGATGCAAGTTCCAGTCTGAGATTAATCTTGATCTCACATCTCCCTGCTAATTTCCTGTCACTCTCCACTAATTGTGTTGAACATAGATTCTACATCTTGGAAAAGAAAATGTTCCAGACTGGAAGAGGGTTTCAGTGTGATCTAGAAAGTGTGATCTGAAAGGCTTATCGTAAGACCATGGGTTGTCGTAACATCGATACTTGCAGGACTAAAGCGCAGAAAAAAAAAACGAAAAAAAAAAAAAAAACTATACTTTCCCATCTCCCCATGATCGGCTGGGCATGATGACACATAATTAGGGTCAATTTTCTCGACTCTGTATCGCCCACAGAGGCCTTTTGGGTAACGTGCAGAGACAGGGCTGAAAGAAAGCCCACAATCACTTTCAAAGTGTGGTTAGCCAAACAATTTCCCTGGAATATCAATCCACCCTTCACGCTCAGATGAACGCCTGCGTCCACGAGCAAACCTGGCAGCAGGGCTGGGCACAGATGGCATGTGCGTGGCTGTCGACCTGTGCGCCTGCAGCTACGGACTGAACTCATGCAAGACGTCCCCACCCCGAGAGCTCCTGCCAGAGACGTTCACACTCGCCCGAAACACACAACCTATCAGAACTGTGCTCTTGTGCAGAATGAAAATAGGCCAGTGTAAACGAGAATGACACTGCTTCATAATGGACAGAAAAGATACAGAGTCAAATGCAAGAGGGTTTTAGATGCTGCATGGTCTGTTTGTAGTTTAAATTAGTTTGCTAACGAGTCTTTATTTAAGTTTTGTATATGTTTAGAATCTTTGCTGGTTTTCCCCTTTTTATTATGTTGGTTCCAAATTGGGTTCCAAATTATTTCTCTGCAATTGTTGCTTTTTTTCTTTTTATGAATGTAGTGGGGAAACGACATGAAATTATGGGAAGATGCTGAGGACATGAGGTTCGGAAATGTTGCAAGCGGGATTCAAACTCGTGTCGCCTGCATGAGCACCACATCACTAACAAAATCTATTGAAAATACCAAGTTTTGGTCTTTTTTTGGGAGTTCGATGGCTTAAAATGAATGTTTTGTCAACAAAAAAGTGGTCTATGTGACTTGTGCACAATATGCCAAGGCAGAAGGGATGTTTAATTTTGGTGGGTTCCTCACACAAAGCTATGTCATTTTTACAGTTCAAAAGCATCCTGAATAGGAGAAAGTAAGTCTTATGGTTTTGGAGCTTAAACTAGATTGGATGATAACATAATAAAAAATGACAGTAAATTATATTACAAACATTACAATATAGTGTTTGTCAGTTTACGTAGATTTTAAAAATAATTCATTTTCTGAATGAACAATAAACCTAAAGAAAAAATTGTGAAACAATTGTGTGTATATATATATATATATATATATATATATATATATATATATATATATATATATATATACATATATATATAATAAATTTACCGTTAGCTTTGTCCACAAACGCTCCTTGCGGAGAATCTGGAACACCCTTCCATACAGTGATGGACTTGGGATAACCAGGATCTATCATTTTCAAGTCTTCGTTATATCTCCAATACCTGCATATAGATAAACAGAGAAAGTGAAAACACACACATGGCCCAGCGCACACACACACATGCATGCTGTGCACATACCTATCTCCTTTGAAGAAGTAGGTCTTGGCCACGTCCTCCCACCAGACGGCTGTCTCTATACTCTGTGCTGGCATGCCGTTTCCAAACATTGAGATGTCCTGCGGGTAACCAGGCTGTAGCATTGTGTCCTTGAACACCCAGAACTGCTTGCCTAGAAACAGCACAAGAACAAAGGAGAAATCAGGAGATTACAGTATTCAGCCCAGGGTCGATTTTGAGAACGCTCTGTCATTCAGCTCAGTCAAAGAAGGAAAATGTAAATGATGGAGTCTATGAATTCTTTATGACTTGCTGATTTGTTCAAGTGTGGCTCCACATACCGCTGAGGGGTTTGCTGATTTATTGATTATATATTGTGATGATTTCAATCGCTTTTTTTCCACCAGTATATGCCTTGATTGATTATACTGTATTTTGTTGCATACTTTATGAATCATTTAAATATTTTAAGCCATTTAACAGCAAAATAAATACTTACATGTACTGAACATTATAAAATAAAAAATATAAAAAAATAATATAATGAGAACATTACAGTAAACATTTATTTTAAAAGCAGTATTAGCTTAATTAATAAATAATAATATATAAAACATGTAAAAGTAAAATAATTATAAACAATAATATAAAAAATTATAAATATTATAAATAAAATTAAATATTTTACATATTACTATAAATTACACATACATTCTTAAGTATGTTATAAAATATTCAAGTATTATTAAATATAATTCTAGCTATATATGGTACATATTACAAAATACTATATATATGTTTGTGTATATGTGTATGTGTGTGTGTGTGTCTGTAATATATATATATATATATATATATAGAGAGAGAGAGAGAGAGAGAGAGAGAGAGTTCAAATTATTTTTGTTAATTTTTTTAATTAAAGGCAGCAGATTTTTTTTTTATAAATACAGTTTTACATTTTAGTATAATTTTTATTCCATATTATAATAATTATTATTATATATAATGCAGCAATGATTATTAAATATAAGAATTAATTAATGTTCTTAATGGACAATGGACATATACAGTAAAGAATATATATATATATATATATATATATATATATGTATATATATATATATAAATTAATAATATACAGTATCGCCCGTATGCACATTTATTCAATGGACAAACTTTGTAAAGATAACCCTAATCACATTTCCTGTTTCTACCAGTGAAACCTGCCTCAAATCACTGATAATCTGACACTGAGGTTGATACTTGATAAATTGATACATTGATTATTTCCAGAAATGTCTGTGTCAGCAAAACCAAACATTAAATTTCACAGTTCAGGCACTTGTCTTGACTTGCCTGTTTGCCTTTAATTACCGTGAGCAGGCCTCTGTTACTCAGACCTGACTTGTTAATGCCTTCAATTTAAAATGTCAGTGTGCTTTAGGAGAGCAGGGGCGCAGCGGGCCGTCATGGTTTGTTTGGAGTCTGAGGGGTCAGAATAGGACAGGTCCGTCATTCTTCCTCTGGAGGAGGAAATGCCTGTCACGTCACCTGTGTCTTTCTCATGGCCCTCTCAGCGGGGTCACGGCCGAGTGTGAGAGAGATCTCTGCAGACCCCTGGAACCTAGTGTGTGTGTGTGTGTGTGTGTGTGTGTGCGTTTTTTCAGTCATTCTGCGAGTGTTTGTGAAAGTGAAACTGCAGGATGGTTTTATTGTAAATGTTAGCTGGAGGTCACCGTTATCCAGAACAACACATTTAAACGTCCAGATTTGGCTATGCTTTCTGACCTACTTAACTGCTCAGAGGTCAGTGTAAGTGATCCTCACTCTGTGCTGCTTTCCACCGGCAATGAGTGTGAGAAAAAAAAAAAAAGTGTTTATTTGCTTCCACATGGACCACACACACTGTATACGAGCCCATGGGAAGAAAATCACAAATGTGATGAGTTTATAAGCTCAATCATAATGAGCTTGGTGTGATTTCAAACATTTCTCATCAAAAAAAGTTTATTCACATTCATTCATAGTTATTTTACTTTGTGTTTTATCTAGCAATCTAGTGTTAGAGGTTTAGAGTGCAAAGTACACAATCACACACCGATAGACGGAAACAACATAATTGTTCCATGCATCCATGATTCAATCGTCCCTCTTTCCTCTTGCTCTCCGATCTGATGCTGGAGATGTACGGTGTTCAGGCAAATAAATAATGCTAAAAACATGACAGGCACGGTGGGCTAAAAAGGTTGATTAGGCTCTCTGAACACGGGAGACCATTTATCTAGTTGTCGAGGAACAAAAGCGTGTGGAAAACTGCTGTGTTTGTGTGTGTGTGTGTGTGTGTGTGTGTTTTTCATTATCTCATTTGTATCAGCCTCATCTTTTCCTCTTTTGCATTTTCAACTCTCTCTCTCTCTCTCTCTCTCTCTCACACACACACACACACACACACACACCTTACCTTTGAAGAACACAAATTTGCCCTTGCTGTTTTCATAGACGGCGTCGATCTTGGGTGGCAGACCTCTCCAGAAGACGTTAATGAGCATGGGGTAACCGGGCATCACAGTATTATCTCTGACCCTCCAAAACCAGTGGTCCTTCATAGAGAGAAGACACAGGCAGAAAAAAACCTTAGCTGAATGGTACATGTCAGACATCCCATAAGGCTTTGCATGTTTTTTTTTTTTTGAAGCACATAGTGGTCAATACAAAGCTTTAGAAGTCTAGTCTTGAAAGCAGCTATTCTGTTGTTTACAAGTCATTGTTTTAGGCTCAAAAAAGTATATTTTATAAATAACTCAAACCCTAACGGGAATAGTCCTGGCCTTCACCTGCTGCTGTTTGGCCGCAGCTGCTCTGGATCCCACGTCACACATCTACAGCTTTGATGCCACTGCTGTGATGTCTCCAAGCTTGTTTAAACATTAGTGGTAAAACAGACATTGCTCTGTGGTGGCCGTAACAATTGTTCCCTCCTGGGCAGCTGCTATGAGTCCAGAAATCAAAATGTATAAAATAGCCACATGGAAATTTAATGTATTTCTATCTCTCTTTCATGGTTCTCGGTAGACGCTGGAGGCTTTTTAGTCATAGTGAAGAGCAAAGGATGCACATTAAGTGTGTAACTGATGTTTATCTGTGTGTTTTTTATCATTCTTGTGCTACTGAAGAGGATGATGGGATGATATAACATTTTAAATTGTATTAAATATTATTTATAATAATTTAAACTATATGAACATACAAGATACAATATATATTAAATCATTAAAATGTTAATAATTTACATAAATAATATATATATTATTTACATAATAATTTAATAAATAATAAATATATGTGATATTTAATCTCTAATCATTCCAAACCTGAATGACTTTTTTTTCTCCAAATGCTGAACTTAAAATATTCAAAAATAACATTGCTATATATATTTAAATTAAATATATTTTTACTAATATAATTAATATATATTCATAATATTTTATAAAGAATATTATTCAATAATATAAAATAAGTTATGTATAAATAATAATTCAATATTAAATACATTCAATAAAAAATATATTATTATTATTATTATTATTATGAATAGTTAACTAAATAACATAACGTTTGGGCAGGATTATTAGTTAATAAGACCTAATAAGTTACAATAATATACCTTGGTAATTAAACAACCTTGTTAATGTCATAAAAAAAGTTTTAATGAGATTCTCAGAATAGTTCTCATGTTTGTGCATATTTTTTTTTTTATATATCTAATGTACATTTGCTTGTATAATAATAATAATTATTAAAATATGCAGTGCTATCAGAGCGATTACTGATTAATGTTTATATAATGTTCGTAATATATATATATATATATATATATATATATATATATATATATATATATATATATATATATATGAATATTTATTATACATTTATTTCGGATGCAATTACAGTAATCTCAGTTAAGTGATTTGAAAGCAATAAAAAATATTTATTTAAATATAAAATAAAAATAATATATTAATTATATTACTATATTAAATGGATAAACAAAAATAAATGAATTCAAATAAATGAAATGAAATTGATAAAGAAGCAGCATTTTCTGTCAAGCAGTCTCTATTTGTTCATTCTTTGATTTTTTTCTTCTTCTGTCGAACATAATTATAATGTGTAGTGTAGCACAGCTGGAACATGACATCGACCAATCAGCATCCAGAAACACATCTCGTTGATATGCAGTTCTGAGAGAATTTGTTGTGCACCAACACTACGTTTCACCAGGACTGAATCTCTCAGAATGCAACTCAACAGCAAGTTTGAGCATAACATATGGCTCAGAGATGACAACTCCATTATTCTTCAAGCACACATTTGCTTCTCCTGACTAATCTTATGTTGCAAATTGAAGAATGTAATCTGACCATCAGTATCTCTAAAACTGAAGACGTCTTTCATTTTATCCTGCAGTAATGCGCTCAGATGACACTTCTTCAGCCTGCTCCTCGCTGACAGCATTTTGTACTCGATTATAGAGACGTCACTCCTCAGATTTTGCACCACTACTTTGATTCCTCTTGTTCCTCACTGTAGCTAAAAAATGTATCAAACAGAGCACAGCGATTTTGTTTATTAGTAGTGTTTGCTTAGAATGCACTTTTGTATTACTTGTCCCATACTCACTTAAATAATACCTCAGATTTGATTGGGTCCTGTGAGCAGTTACCTAGCAACATACTAAAAAACACTCCGAACACCTTAGCAACTGCATAACAATGCAAAAACAACACTCCAGTATTGTGGCTGGTTTTCTTCGCTTTTATACACACTCCTCCGCCTCCTCATTCTTCACTTACCAGCCTCTTCTATCACAAAACCAGAGAAAGACAAACAGATTTGCCTGCCACTCTTTGATCACAGGGAAGCCCACACACACAACAGTGACCTGTGCACAGCTTGTAGATGCACCACATTCATCTGCGTTTGCCTAGGACAGAAGAGCTTCAGCACACCTTACTTTTTAATTTACTATTAATATAATTATATTTATTTATTTAAGTCATCTTAAAACTATAGACAATAATCATTTAATAAAAAGGACCATAATTAATATTCGTGAACCAATAATAATTGTGCACCAATTGTGATTTTTGATCAAACTGGAGTAATGGCCTGTGTAAATTCAGCTTTACATCACAGAAATAAGTCTTATTTTAAATATATATTTAAATGAAAAACTGTTACTTAAAATTGTGAAATATTATTACAATTTAATTTATCAATTTTACATTTTACGATTAAATAAATGCAACCTCAGTGTGATTTCTTTCAAGAAAAATTCAAATGAAAAATATTTTTTTATTTCGAAACCTATTGACCAGTTGTGTGATGTATGTGTGTGTGTATATATATAGCGCGTTAACGACGTTAATTAGTTGTTTGTCGTTAATTACGTCAAATTTTTTAACGCATTTCACGCATGCGCAGTGTGACAAATTATTTAGGTCAGGAAAGTCTCGTCGATCTCTGAATTCTCAAGATAGTAAAAAACAGCAGCGAGCGCTGCGACGAAAACACAGAAGAAGCTTAAGGTTTTACCCCAGTTACTCTCAAATACATTCATGCCAAGCTCGATAAACAGAGACGACTTTGGTAGTTGATACGCTGGAGCTTCTTCCTGTTATAGCGTCCTGTGTTTCACACTGCGCATGCGCAGAACGTCTACATGCAATGCAGCGAAAATTACAGCTGTTTGGAAAAGCATTTGCATTTTTACTTGGTTTTACTGGCACTTGAAGCCTTCAGAACGTGAAAATAACAATTCTAAAGTATTGTGGCAGAGCAAATGAACACCTCCTAAAATCAAGAGTGCCCAGAGCAGAGTGCAGAGGGCGCATGTTTGTGTTTGTGAGTTCATTCTTTCGAGGTTCTCTATGCATAATTTCATAGATATGTGGCTATATTTAACCACTGGTTCACCTAAACCTCTTACACTATCTGTAGTTAAATGGCATGGTTTGATATAGTGCTCAGGTAAATTTGATTAAGTAAATGTTAAACTTTTGAAATTCAGAAAAAAAGAACCACATATTGATGAATCAATACATGAAAATTATGTATCTGTGTCCTGTTATTTATCCTTTGGTACGCATTTCAGAAAAAAAATGGTTAGGATCCAGGTGTAGTTGCAAATAGTGATTAATCATGATTAATCCACTGAAAATTCTGATTAATTTGATTAAAAATTTTAATCATTTGACAGCCCTAATATATATATATATATATATATATATATATATATATATATATATATATAGATAGATATATATATATATATATATATATATATAGATAGATATAGATATAGATATAAATTCACCTTTTGTCTGTTATCTATATAGGCTAATCTCTGCAAGACCTTAAAATGCATGATGCTTGTGTTACAAAGGTGGTGGTGTGGGGATGCACGAATCTTGGAGCTTAAAAAATAGGTCACAGAGAAAAAATGTATTCTGCTTCATTCTGTAAGAAAGAGTGTCTTATGTGACCTTCTGTACAGCATTTTTTTTTTTTTTTTTTGGGAACAGTCACTCTCAGAGAGAGCATTTTCTGGTACAAGTTGGACTGTTTTCAATTTAAAATATCTTTAATTTAGCTTTGTAACACATAGGAGTGAAATGTTAAAAATAATGTTATCGTACAGGAAGCAGCGTTAGGATTAACGTAATTGAAGCACATGCTGTTCACTGATTAGGATCTTCACAACTTCTTCTGATGCCATTTAATGAGCTTATAAAAGCTTCTATACAGTATGTGGTTGTTTAAAATGTACATGTGTATATATATTTATTTAAGGGTTATTAATTGTTAATGAAATCATTAAGGAAAAAGAGAAATTGAAATGGAGGTAAAATCTCTCAGTTTCTCATATTTCTCGGCCATATAGCTACATATCGATTCATTCAGATGTCAGAAAACGATCAATGACATTTGATTTGCTTTCACTGATGTTTGATTTTGCAGGACGAAGCAGTAAGTTATGAGAGCGTTTAGTCTGTATCACAGTGTATCGGCCAGCCAGTACTGAACACATGGATGTGTGCGGGGAGATGCACTGGAAAGATGAAAGCAGTGCGAGCAGTGTGGTGCTGGGCAGGTTGAGAGCTCACTGCTGGGAGATCGGCCTCTAGCTCTCTGTTTCACAGTCTACAGATCCCTCACTGGACTGTGAAACTCTCCTCACAGGACTGGACGGAAGAGATCTGTCACTGGGCACAGACTTAAACCGCATCAAACAGCAGCACTCAGGAGACGGCCAGTCAGTTGAGTGAGTGAGTGAGTGAGTGAGTGAGTGAGAGAGAGAGACACACTCTCCTATACTTCAGACACACTTACTTACTATAGAGCGAGAGAGAGAGAGAGAGAGAGGAGGGAACTGACTGTTTATATTACCGGAGAAATGATAGAAAACAAAGCATGCTTTTATTTACAGCTGAAGAAAATGTACCTACAAGATTTAGAGAATTTTAATTTGAGAATGAAAAAATAAAGTTTTATATATTTACATTGTGTTTTTATTATAAATACAATATTTAATAAATATGAAACATTTACATATTTTTATATATTTATTCATTCCTAGATTTAACATACATTATACTACATAATTCTTAAATATATATATATATATATATATATATATATATATATATATATATATATATATATATATATATATATTTATTTATTTATTTATTTATTTTTTTTTAAATACCATATGTCTATTATTGTTTAGGTATATTATATGTATATTACAAATTGTTTATATTTCATATTTGATAAAAAATATAAAACATAATTTTTTAGTGCTGTCAAATGATTAATCGCGATTAATCACATCCAAAATTCATTAAAAAAATCATTTAGGTAATACATATTTGTGTACTGTGTATATTTATTATGTATATATGAACACACACACATGCATGTATACATTTAAGAAAGATATGTCATGTTTATATATTAAATTATTTATATATAAATTACATGGATATAAATGTATACATATAATGACATGCAAATATTTTTAAAATATACACTGTATGTGTGTGTATATTTCTGTATTTATGTATACATAATAGATATACACAGCACACACACATATATTATGTGAACAAGAACTTTTATTTTGGATGCGATTAATCGTGATTAAAGTCACCATGAAACAGAAGCTGTGATTGTCTTTTCTTCTCTGCTGTGACGTATACATCCGAGTGAAATGACATGAGAGGGCGGGACTTGATTTCGTCCTTCGAGAATTGATTGAGAGTATCATTGAAAAGAGTAACGTTGTCGTTAAATCTTAATATCTTTTCAGTGTTAAGGGGTAACATACTCCATCATGACTGGTGTCAGTGCTTTCCCCCTAGTCGTTTATCCCAGTCTTTACCCCTCACGCCAGTAGCTCCGCCCTCACGCCAAGCTTGTGACCTGAAGAGTAGAAGAGTCATTTTGAGGGGGAGGGAAGGTTGTTGTTTTTAATTAAAGATTACGAGGGCACGTGAATTAAAAAAAAATTATGAAGTGCACGGATAAATTATTATTAATAAACACTACAGAGTATTCCATAAAAAAATAAGAATGGTGATTATAATTGTTTGGCATCACTACATTTTTTATATATTAATTTATCGATACTAATCAAGTATTGTAAAATATATAATCTAGTTGATATGTAGGTCAGTTTTATATTTAGTGGTATAGAAACTAAACAAATGTTTATTATTTTCAGACATTTAATTGTCACAATAGTAAATTTGTGTCATTATCATTTGGCTTGTCTCAGCAAATAATGATATGCAAATAAATGTGATTATTAATCAGCATATCATGTAATTAATTTGATTGTTTTTCACATGATTGACAGTCTTACTAATTATATTTAATTCTAGTTCCTGGAAGTTTCTGTTCTCATATTAAACGTTCCCTAATGGTCCCTCTGAGTATTTCTGATTGGTTGTCTGCAGATGAATATATTATCTCTCTCCTCGTCTCTCAGCCAATCAGTTGCCAGTTGCATAAACTTAGCCACAATGTCAACTTCTCAACTTTAAAATAGACCTTTCTACATCTCTATGTAACTGACATAAAGTTTTGACCAGTCTAAAAGAAAACATTGGATGAATAAACAGTCACAGGTTTCCCATCCATAACCGTGAGCTGCCAGTGTGAGGATCTGACACTGATATTACTGTGGCTACGCTTCTGAGCTTAGATGGCAGACTTTAAGCATTTTACTGCACAGAAATATGTTTGTGTTATTGTCTAGCTGTGATGATAGACTACTCCAGTTTACAGCATGCGAGAGAGCGAGCGACTGAGCGGGTAAGTGAGGAAATGTAACAGCATTCATGATAGATTTTGTTTTCCCAGAGGCGTCTGCCGTGAAACTGGGAGTGGAGACCAAATGACAAGATTAGAGCCCAACAAAAACCTCCTTCATGTGGAATATATCTACACGTCAGCATGAGTTTGGCGAATTCAGAAAAAAAGACACATTCTGACAAATGAATTCCAGCTATTTTTACACAGAGAAAAATATACAGAAAAGACTGGCTGTGTGTAAAGTGAGAGCAAAGTAAATCTGTGCTGCAGCCTTCAGAGACGTAAGCTCTGTTTCACAAACACACACAGATCACAACTAGTGGACCCAGTCTTTATTCATATACATCTGAATAAATATGATATTCATAAGTAAGCAAACTATACTTTTTTAGAAGAATTTCCATTGTTAATCTGTTGACTGTGGAAACTTAACACTGGACTTCAAGCAACTTGGACTATGAGCTTCTCCACCCTTCCTCCAGACTCTAGGACCTTGGTTTCCAAATGAAACTTGCTCTCATCTGATAGAGGACTTTGGACCACTGGACAACAGTCCAGTTCTTCTTCTCCTGAGCCCAGGTAAGACACCTCTGACGTTGTCTATGCAGGCTTCTGAACTGAGCACTGATAACAACTTGGGTTGTCCTTGTCCTCTTTAGTCTGGATGACATGGTGTCCCAGTTTTCCAAAAAGAACTTCAAATTTTGATTCGTCCGACCACAGAATAGATTTCCACTTTGCCACAGTCCATTTTAAATGAGCCCTGGCCCAGATAAAACACCTGTGCTTTTGGATCATGCTTAGATATGGCTTCTTTTTTGACCTATAGAGTTAAAGCTGGCAACGTGAATGGCACGGTGGATTGTGTTCACCGACAATGTTTTCTGGAAGTATTCCTGAGGTCATGTTGTGAAGTTTATGAGATTCGTAAATTATTCCATTCCTTTTTTACTCAAAATTTGGACAGTGTCCCAACCTTTTTGGAATCGGTGTGTGCACGAGTTTCGAAAAACAAAAAAAAGTTCTACATTTGAGTCGAATAACTGAAATAAATGAACTTTTCCACGAGACTCTAATTTATTGAGATGCACCTCTATGTATCTATTTTAAAGTAATATTTGCGCTACTTGTGAAATTTTTTAAGATGCATAGGAGATGCAAATCTAACAGTAGACCAATAATAATAACACCAATGCTTTGTCAATGTAATTCAATACTGATCCTTGTGAAAACGCTTAAGAAGCCTTCTGTTGCTATGGCTACTTTTGTATGTAAGAGTATATTTGGCACCATGTGCATTCTGATTAACTTTTGATTACATAATATTACACAACATTACACAAAACGGCTGTTTCCTAAGTAGAACTTATCTTCCTTCTATGAGCCTCCCTTTATCTTTCCCTCACTGGTGAGGTTGAAGCTTTCATTAGTAGGGTCAGAGCTCTATAATCCGCACCCTGCCATCCATACAGTGATTGCTAACCCTCAGCTATCCTGATACACTCAACTATCACACTGGAGGGTTACGGACTCATTGAAGGCATCTCTCAGGTTCAGCGAGCAAAGAAATGCTCATTGGCTTTGACTAATAGGCCACTTTCCTTTAGTACAAGCGCTGAGGGAACAAAGAGAAAACACCCACACACAGGGAGGCGTAACGCTGGCTGAAATGCTTCCTGCGGCCGCCACGTGTGTGTGTGTGTCTTTGTCAGCTGAAGCTGCCAGCGCTCTAAACACAGCATTGAAGTGGCAGTTATGAGACCATTCGTTTGAAATGAGCTTGTTTCATATTGTAATTAAGACATATGAATCTGTTTGTTTTGTGGATTTCTGACAGGCACTGAATGCCTCATTCGTTGGCTTACCTTGAAGACAAACATCTCTCTCCTGAGGATGGCTAGAGTGTTGAAGTCGCCGTCACAGATGTCTGGCTTGGCGTTGGGGTGCATCGGTTTGTCGCCGGTCGGTATTCGTGGGGGTCGCGTCTGCCTGTCGTTTTTGCGTGGATCTGCGGGAGGGTGCGAGCGGGCTGGTGGGATTGTTGGTAGGGGTCTCGTGGGCTGGGGAAGTTTATCTGGAGGTCCTGAAGAGAGGGAGAGAGATAACGGTTATGAAACACTAAATGTTTTCCAGTTTTTAATGATTTATGTTTATCACAATTAGGGTGGTTGTGGTCAAAAACCTCCTCATAAATGGCAAAATCTTGTCGCATAATGCAATCTAAATTCAATATTTATGTGCCATTAGCTTTACAATAGTAAATAGCCTACATTTAAGCTAATGCACTACACTATTTTCGGAATAATACATTTTTAGGAATAATACATTTAATGATTCTTTAAATATTGTGTTTTCTCATGATGCGGTTTTATTATATTTTATAAAAGCAAGCTTAAAGGGGTTTTAGAGGCTAAATGCATTGCATACAAATCCCCTTAAACCATTGTACCATGTTTGTTTTATTTCTGTGGACGCTTATATCAAGACATATAAAATAAATAATTCAATAAGTATTTAAATAAAAAAAATTGATAATAATAAAATAAATTAAATAATAATTACATTAATATTAAAAGTATTATTATTATAAATCGTGTATTATAAAAAATAGCCTAACTTTATATTAGTTTATGATTATTGTGTTTATATAAAATGTATAAATACCCCTTACCCCTTATACACTAGTATGCTAATTTATTAAATTTCTGTTGTCACTTTTATAAAGACATATACAAAAAAAAAAATCATTCAATAATTTTTTTTTAAAAGTACTTTTATTATAAATCTTATATTACAAAAAAAAAATCACCTTATTTAAATATTTTTCATAAATTATATTAGATTTTATTTATATTATAGTATATGTTACAATTAGTGTACCAATTTTTAAGTTATATATTTCAGTAGCCTAACCTCGGATCAGTTTATGAATATGTTGTTAATATAACACTTTTAAAATTGATTACATGTGTATATCAGCGATCTTGCTTTGATTGCTCACCCCCAACAAGTTTTGTCATTTTGTCATGTTTTTACATTTAAATGATATTGTGTGTGTGTGTGTGTGTGTGTGTATGTGTGTGTATGTATATATATATATATATATATATATATATATATATATATATATACATATAGTATAAAAAAGTGCTATCATGAGCTCTCGCATCAATTACAGTCCAGCATACACCTCCATTATCTGTGGACTCATTATCACAGCACAGCAGACGGCTGACCCGCGCTGAAGAGTTCAAGCTGTTAGCACAATGAACTAAGACGTCAGATTTTTGGAAGAGCCGACGAACGCTACAAGCCTGCAGATCAAGAGGTCAAGAAATCCTCTGTGAGTATGAAAGGATAGGTGATTAAATGGAGGAAATAATGAATGATTTTAAGTATGAATCAGGAAAGGATGGAGGCCTGACAGGATTAGCCCTCTGGAGATGCGAGCGGCCCGCAGAACCACAGAGAGGAGTGACTGTCAGAAATCAAATCTCCTGAAATAGAGCGAGGATTACAGGCCTTCCCGTTACATAACACAGGGCCAACGAAACCGAGATCTGCTCTGGTGAGGGTGATGGATATTGAGAGAACGTGGTCGGGAATGTGTGTGTGATACATAAGATGTACGAGTATCTCCACCCTCAGCGGTCTCATCCTGTGTCAGGAGGAGGAAAGAGGAAGACCAAAGGGACGGACGTTGGATGGGGTCCAGGAAAGAGGATCTGAACATCTCAGGAACATGCGTTTTAGTGTTTTTCTGGATGGGGGTGGAGGAGCAGAGGGAAACATAAAGCAGTAGATTTTTACATTTTATAAGAAAAGCGTGAATGGTTGCCAGGGTGTGGCTATGTGGTTGCTAAGGGGGTTCTGATTTGAGCTACACACTGAGGTTTAATATTTAGTGTTACACTGTAAAAAAAAATAAAATAAAAAAATAAATAGTAACTATGCAAACTTGTTTATGCCATGAAACAATAAATAAATAAATTAGGCAACTGCAACTTTTTAAAATTAATTTTATCTTGACTTTTTTATATATTTAAAGTTTATATCTCAAAATTGACTTTTGTCTCACAATTCTAAAAAAATAAATCAATCTTATTTTTAATAGGTCTTCACTTACAGGTTCTTGGTTGCACAACTAAACAGCATAAGACTGATGTCTTCACTTTCAGGTCAAGACGTCATCAATCAAATGCTCACCAGCCAATGAGAATGCACCGCTGCTAGACCCGCCCCCATGAGGAATTTGTGCCATAATCACGAACAAAAACTCAGTTAGCGTAAATGAAGACTTTAGAAGCGTTATATAATTTGGAGGCAAATTTTTATTATTATTATTTATTTTTTTTTTTTTTGCTGTTTTAAAATATATTTAATTCATTTTCTTTGTTACATTCAGAATTAAAGATCAAAATCTAATTCCATAAATTCTGAGGAGAAGAAAAAACTTTAAATTGTGACACATAAACTCAGAAGTAAAAGATGTAATTGTCAGATCTAAACTCTGAATTCTGAGGAAAAACCTTAGAATTGTGAGATAAAAAGTTGAATTTTACCCATTTTTTATTATTTTATTGTGCGGTGGAAAAAACTTTCATGAATAATGAAATGAAAATGAAATGAAATAAAAACAATAAAATAAAAACCAGACTGAAATAGCATTTTATTGTGAAACATACTCCAATAATCTGTTTTACTTCGAAAAAACATGTTTTTTTTTTTTTTTTTCAGTGCAGAAAAAGTGCATAGTGAATTGAATGAGTTCTGTGTGAATCTTACCGTAGATCTTCTGGATGCCCTGCAGATCGTCATGTGGCAGTCTGAAGTTCTCTGTGTCCATGTACTGGTAGAAGGGGGCCATGATGGCAGTTGGGTCGTTGGAGTGCTCCAGGCCTAGCGCGTGACCCAGCTCATGTACTGCCACCAGGAAGAGATCGTTCCCTGTACACACAAAACACACACATATCAGTTAGTTAAACACTGAGACACACTGCAGCACACATACAACCATTTAAATCACTGTAAACTATTAAAATGAAAGTACCACATCTGGGTTAAGATGCCATTAAAAGTCTCCGATGACCCTTTTTTGAGTTGTTGGCACTTTTTAGTCAACCATGTTAACCATGTGTTCTGATTCCCAAACCAATGATTCATATGAGTTGATTTATTTGAGGGAATCAAACGCTCTTGAGTCGTTTTAGTAAATTTAATAAATCAGAAACATAGTGTGAGCTTTGTAGTCTGATTCTCAAACGAACAAGTCTTAACGAGCCATCTCTCTTTTTTTTGTGAATCAGAATAAACAAATGATTCTTATGAAGAGTCCTTTTTCAGTGTATCAAAACAAAACAATTTTTACAAACTGGTTCTTTTTTAGTTTATAGAGTTTAAAACAATACAGTGTGACCACTGTAGTCCCGTTCCCAAATAAACAACTCTTAAAAGCCATATTTATGTGAATTAAAATGTACAAATGATACTTGAAAGCTATCTTTTGTGAATCAAAACAAACACGATTCTTATGTGCTGGTTCTTAATATCTAAAGTCACTTTTATCCAAAGTTGCTAAATCAATGTGAATGTAAATATTATTTTTTTTGTGAATGAAAGCAGACAAATTACTCTTTAGTTGGTTCCTTTTTTTCTCTCAAAGCAAACAAATCATTCTTATGAAATGGTTGGTAGCAAATTTAACCAAAAACAAACCAATGACTTTTATTGGCTGGTTCTTTTTAGTGAATCAAAATGAATGAATGACTCTTATGAGCTGATTGTTTTTAGTGAGTCAAAAATATACTGTTCGTCCGTTTCTGTCTTTTTTTTCAGGACCCAGTATACCAACATTTTTCTTTTTGCAGAATATCCTTAAACAGTATTATTTCCGAATTAGTTTTGAGCAGTAATGAGGATCCATTCATATTGTTATATAACATATACTGAATCATGAGACATATATATGTACCCAGCCAGTGCTAGTTCGCACATGAGCTCTAAAAGAAAGAATTCCTCCAAATTTACAGCAAATGTGTCAAAGCGCATAATGATATGTCAGAATCAAAGCTGCTGTCTGCCTGTGTGCGTGTGGTTGTTTGTGTGCCTAATTGTAATCCATCTCTGTTTCCACTCCAGAATCCCTCATCCAGAGTAACCACAGCTACTGCTGGGATTCATTACAGAACGAACCCTGTCACTACACACTCTCACATCAAACATCCACGCAGAGCATCTTCCCTCTGTGCACAAATGGAAAACCCCACCCAATTCGCCATGTGATGGTTTGGAGCGGGACTTTACGCCACAGGCCAGAAAACAGTCCAAACACCAAAGGAAGGCAGACATTATGAGACGGTTAATGTGAACCGCAGAGGACAGAGCGACCATGAAGGCCACATCAGCAGCTACAAACCGACATCTGTCTTTTCTCTTCTCCTGTATTTATGACTCACTCTGTCTCTCTATCTTTCCCTCTTTTATCTGCCTGCACCAATGAATCTGACACATTTTTTATTCAGTCTACTTGTGTTTTGTGTAAAATGCTTGGCGCAGGAGACGCAGATCAAATGACGCGTTTTGCATTCCTGGATATTTCGGTCTATTTCTGCACATGGAACATCACCCTGGAGGATTTGCCAGCTAGCTGATGGCTGACGGCTCCGAAACGCTCTAAATTACACAATTGACCAAACGCTACTGAGCAAACAAAACACATGAGACCAGTTACAGTTCTGTTATCAGAGAAAAAATATTGGTTTGGTAGGGTATTAGAAGGAAACAAACTGTACGTACAGTACACAACACAAGCGTTATTAAGAATTTACGAGTAAAGGGACAGCGGGAGTGCTAGAGCGAGATCTGAAGAGACTTTGTAGGAAATTGGGCTGCATTGGAACTGTCTGAAATTAGAGAGATCACTAGTAGTATTTTTCAAAAGTTTTTCTGCATAAATCATCTCGTTGTTTACACCACAGTCATACAGTATATGACACCGAAATCCTAGACTTAAATATAAAGAGGGATCAGAGCAATCTACAGCCATCTGGGCTCTTTTAATTAAAGAGATAGTTCACCCATAAACTGTTTTCCAAGGAAAAGATGACAGAATTTTCATTTTTGGGTGAAATGTCCCTTTTAGGCAGGGTGTAGCAACCCAGCAACCACATGGCAACATGCTAGCATCCACATAGTCATGGCCACCCCAAAGCAGGCAAAACACCATTTATATTTTGTCATAAAATGTAAAAATGTAGTTAATTTAAGCTGTCTCCACTGAAAAAGAGGATAAAACTAGTGCAAGATAGAGAGATTAATCAAAAACATTTGAGCATTCCCAAACAATGACTCTTACGAGTCAATCTGTGAATCAAAAACAGCGCAGCTAGTGTATTTTAGTGCAAGAGCGGTATCGTTAAATTCCCAAATGATTGAATCCGGTTTAAATGAGCCAGTTTGTTTTAGTGAATCAGAAAGAGTGCAACCAGCGTTGTCTGATTCACAAATTAACAACACAACTGATTCTTAGGAACTAGCTCTTTTTCAATGAATCAAAACAAACAAATACCCCAAAATGAAATGTACGTATTATGTAGAAAATAGTAAGTGCTATGCATTTGGAACAAACTGAGGATGGCTTAATGGTGACAGAATCATCCACTATCCACATGGAAAAATTATAATAACTTCAAGCACTTAGATCTTAGCAATCATTTAGCCTTAACTTTTTATTTTTATTATATATATATATATATATATATATATATATATATATATATATATATATATATATATATATATATATATATCAGGGTCTTGGGTCTTGCGTAAGAGTCATGCCGGTTCAAACATAGCTGTTCTGGATTAAACTTCAGCAGGAGTTCTCTCGAGAGAACCGCAGTGCTGGGCCTGAATACATATATATATATATATATATATATATATATATATATATATATATATATATATATATATATGTATTCAGGCCCAGCACTGCGGTTCTCTCGAGATGCTCCTGCTGAAGTTTAATCCAGAACAGCTATGTTTGAACCGGCATGACTCTTACGCAAGACCCAAGACCCTGATTAATTAGCAGGCAGCTGAAAGGCAAGTTCAGGGGAATAAAAGCAAAGTGATGGGAAACAAAAATGGGAAATGGACATGAAAAGACTTTACTCAATTTGTCAAGTCCATTGACCTCAATCTGGGAATTACCTTTCCTTATATACAATGGTATTTACACAGAGCTTCAAAGTTCTTAAAAGAATAAAATGATTTTACCTTTAAATGTCCAATGAGACATGTTAATACCATGCTACTTTAATGTATACATATGTACTAAATGATTACCATATTTATTTACATGGAACTCATAGGTCTTTAAATAAATATGATTTTGAGACGGTAAATGTCCAAAAAGCAAGGTAATAGTGTGGTACTTTCATATATATCATGATACTGAATAAATTCCATGGTTTTCCAAAATGTAAAAAAAAACATGGTTTTAATATATGGCTTAATTAAATTCAAATTTAAGTACCATTGTATTTATATGGTACTCAAAGTAACTTAAATAATACTGTGGTATTACCATAGTAAATGTCCAATGACACATGGCAACGCTATTGATGGTACTGAATGATTTCCACATATTAAGATATCATGGTACTCTAAGGTGTAGCAAAAATACTTAAAAAATACCGTGATTTTACCACGATATAAGCTTGCAACAAGCACAAAGGTACTTTGGAGACATTTAGCATAACTGAACGGTGAATATTCTTGGAAGTACCTTGGAACAGCATGTAAAAACCATGGTACTAAGCCAAGTTTCCAAGTACCATAATATTATTATATATCTCTGCACCATACTACCCTAGTGCATTTTTGTAAGCTAATAAAAAATAAACAAAAATACATTATTAATGCCATTGTAATACCATAGTACACATTTTTGTGTGGGATAGAAACACAAAAGTTGGTAAATGTGTCCCATCATGCAGGAGAGAATAAGTAAAATGTTCCCCTCTCTCTTTTCTCTCTCTCTCTCTCTCTCTCTCTCTCTCTCTCTAACACACACACCTTCTCTCTAATTGTCAGTTTCACTTCTAGTCCAATGAGCGATGTCTTTTTAATCCGCACTATGAACTTCCTACTCACACGGCCCTGACACACACACACACACACACACACACACACACACACACACACACACACACACACACACACACGACTCCAGAGACCTGGGCTCTGATTACAGATGATGGATCCATCCGCTTAATTTCAAACACGAGATGGGAAATATCGAAGTGGATCATCCCACACCGCTGATTGACAAGCGTTTCTGCCACGTGCAACGCCAGGAAATTATTTTCATGACAGCGAACGGCTTGATGGACGTCAAAGGATATGACATCACTCAGTGTTTCTCAAGGGAATGGCGAGCAATTTGAAAGCCAAGAACGTGTGAATGCGTTTGAACATTTGTGACGCGGAGGCACCAGGCATCTTCAAAACACACAAAGACATCAGTCAGGATACCCTCGGGTCACGTTACACCCTTCTTATATCCCATTCGGATATCCTCTCTGCTGGAGGACAAACGTCCTGTTCAACTAAAGATGGAAAGCACTGCTTTAAGAGGACAAGAACTCTATTTCATTAATTTACCTCCGTTAGTGCCTTCCTCTTTCTAGCCTGGCTATTACAATGCTAAATCTGTTTCTACACTGGTGTAAAGCTATCGGTGGCCCACACTTACAGCCTTGTCAACAGGATTTTAGTGAAAACAGTAAACGCCTGAGGCATACAGGTCTCTTTGAGAGAAATACTTTTCCTTTCTTTTAAAGTGAGCTGCGTTTGATTTTCCCCTACAATTTTTTCCTTCTGCGCAATAAGCTTTTGCGGTAGTATCTATTATATCATCACATCACATGGAGATCATGAACAAAACTGTGTGAAACTGTTATAAAGGTGTGAATGTTTGACTAACTTCAGCCTGTTTGATGAGTTGCTGTTGGCTTTAGCAAATTCGGCCTTTCCACTACATATTTTTGACATTATGTGTAGCGGAAAGGCTAAATTATAGTACAAAATAGCACAGACCAGTGGTTCTCAACCTTATTAAAAGAGCGTTATACACTATGCATCTATATTTACACTTTCTATACACAATATACTCAGCTTTGTAGTGTATGAATTTTATATGGTTATTTTGTCATCTCTTATATCTATCATACTGTATATTTGAAAAAAAAAAAATTATGGAAAATATTTATTTTTTTCCACCTCAACAAGAATTGTTTTTAATGAGAGAACTTAACGTTTGACAAACTTCTGAAATCACAAAATGAATCGTGGTTAAATTACATATATAACTTGTAAAGATAAATGCTTCAAGGCCAACTGGGCTTCCTGCATGTTTTAACATTTAAAAATGTACAATAATATTAGTAAATAAATAAGAGTGTTGCATGAGTATTGCATGTTTTTGTTTTGTTTTGTTTTTTTGCATTTTTTTATTAACTCTGTTATTTTATTAATATTATTGTTTTACTTATTACTTATAATGTTATTTTTTTATATAAAATTTGTATAAATTGCTGTGAAATATTACAATAGTAATAGTAATATATATATATATATATATATATTGTTCTTTAATTTTACTAGTAATAATTATTATTATGTATTTATATTATATTATATATTATACATTTGTAGTTAATAAATAAATAAATAAAAAAACTAGACAAGTGCAGAGCTCTCTTATTTTTCCCCACAGATTATAATTGGTCCATTCTGATCAGTGTTGAGAAAAGTAGCTTGTACCATTCAGCAAGACTTGCTACGTGCTACTTCAGCAGCTGTGTGGAAAATAATTCACACCTGAATAATGAAACTGAAATAACACTATATTGAAAACACACAGCAAGTATAAAGGCGTTCCACTAGCTGAGCCTCAAACAATAATGTATACAGAAACACAATAGCAAGACTAAACCTATCTTTGCAGGTGCAGGGCTAGCATTTGATTTGCAGGTGTACTACTAACAACAAAGACCCAAATTTCTTACACACCTGACTCTGAAAATGTTTGTTAAATGAGTTTTAGCAGCATATAAAGTAGGAAATTTGACTAATTGCTGCATTGTTTTAGCTTAAAGTACATCGGTAACTGTTTATGTACAGTACAACTCTCTAGGTGTCATACATGCGCATCTCGCACAAACCTTTGAAAGCTTTTGAAAGTTTCATGCTAATCACTAATCTGTTGCTCTAGTTCCCTTTCTTTATGCACTGCTCTGCTAACCAAATCCATTAGTTTCCAGCAACCCCTTAGCATAACATTGCTATCGCACCTCGCCAACAAACCCTTGCTGACTCTGTACACAGCAAACAGATGTCGCTAAGAACCCAATGCTAACAGTGGAAAAATCATTATGGTGGACAATAAAACAGTGAGCCTAGCAGTTAGCATCATAAAGCACACACAGTTGAACTGCAAATCAGATGACTCCCATATAAAATGCTAATTATGGATGAGAAACATTATTAGTCTTCATTTCAACATGAGTGGTGATGGGAAAGTTGAGAACAAGAGGGCTTTTGTTAGAGCTTCGAGAAGGCCATCGCTGAGTAATTGGATCAGGAATGGAGGACGAGCGAGCGCTGAGTATTCGGATTCCTGGCGTTCTTCTGTTACTCGTGGCTGATTCCAGGAGAGATCAGGTTCAGGTTCATTCTTGGGTGTGAAGAAATGAGCCGGTGCCCATGAACAGATGAAGCATTGTGGAGAGAACAGCTGCTTGGCCATCTCTCTCTCTCTTCATCTGTCCAAACCCCCCTCTCTTCCTCTTGTTCAGCTCTCATGTCTAGACTTACGGCCTTTACTTTGGCTCTACCGTTGCTTTTCCTGTTTCAAATTCAGATCTCTATCCTGACTAATAAATATGCTGACCTTGAACACAAACCATCTTAAAAATGCAGCGCTATTGTAAAATATTTATGCTTGCTCATGGCGAATCATTTGTTTAAAAATATTTAGATTAGTTATAGAACTGAAATCGCAATCAAATCTCAAAAAGGCTGCAATTTCTTTAAATAAATATATGCCCTGCATGTTCTTTTGGATATTATAATCTTTTTAAGATAATTCAAAATGTGGCAACCATCTTCGCAAACTTGTGGATAGAAATGCTTATAAGACAACTGGGCTTCCTTCCTTTTTTAACATTTAAACATGTAAAATAAATAAGACTTATTATAAAATATTATTTATTTTTAGTATAATTTGTATTGATTTTATTATTATTATTATTATTATTACTATTTTATTTATTATTATTATTAATAATAATAATAAACAGTTTCATTAAACTATTTTATTTTGCAGTGAAATATTGCAATAGTAATATATCTTAGTTTGTTATAACTGTAGTAATAAAAATTATTATAGAATTATAATTATTGTATAATAGTTATTATAGTTGATAAATATTATTTACATTTTATTTTGCCAAATTGTGCAGCACTACAGACATATTATATTATATTATATTATATTATATTATATTATATTATATTATATTATATTATATTATATTATATTATATCTTTAATTTTTTTGCCAAGTTGCGCAGTACTACAGATCTTTTTTCGCAATCACAATTTTTATCAAAAAATTTGCAATTTGATTTCCCCCCGAATCCTCAGTTCTACTTTAAACCCTATTAAACCTTTTTTTTATGCTACAGACCTTAATGTAACCTTGAAACATGTAGTTTGTTGAGTACACCTGTTACTTCTCTAAGCGATCAGATGTATGATTTTGAACTGGACAACATGCCGAATAGACTTTATTTATGCTTGTCCAGGCCTTTTTTTGTCAGCATCAAATTACATACAGTACAGTATATCCAGTACAACTTAATGAGAATTCATATTTATGAGCTCAATTTGCACTAAATTCACATAAGTTGCTGTAAAACTGCCTTATAAGAAGGAAGACAGAATCCAAGGCACCATTTCAAGACTCCTTTAGTTTAGCAAGCTAACAAGGGATGAATAAAGACACGCTGGTTCTGAATCCGGAGGAAGTAGATTTGAGACGGACACTCACAAGAGAGAGGAGAGATTAAGGACAGTATTTAAACACTCACACACACGTCAAGTTATCCAAGCCTTACTCACAATGCTGTGTGAGGCAAATGTTGAATGGAAAGAGAGGGACAAAGTGAGAGATGCAGAGAGAGAGGCAGGCTGTGCCGGCGGAAGGTGCTGCTGCTATCCACATGGAATGCTAATGCTCCAGTCGGTGGGTGAGAGCCTATTTTGAGAGCAGGCCTGGTGTGTACCAGCGTGAGCCGCTCTCCTTACACATACAGGATATGGATCACATACAGTACAGTCTGCAGGCCATTCTAATCACATATTATTCATTAATGCTAATTCTGACATATACTGTATTATATTATGTGTGTGCTATGGATAAAGTCTCTTTGTCTGAGTATGATGACATCACAGACTGGTCACATGACACGTTGGGTTCCAAACGTTGGAACTTTCATCGTTATGAAGTTTCAAGTGAAGTTTCGAAAAAAAATATTTACATTTCTGTTGAACTATGAAAGCGCAGAATTCTCTTGTCAGCAGTATTTGATGCACTTTGTTTATTCTTCAGTGTTTTTTAAGTGAATTAATGTAGTGATTACGTTTCGATGCCATCAGGAACAAAGCCGCGCATGCATCTGTTTTGCCGTTATAGGAGTTGCCATAGAAATGAATAATTTCAGAGTCTGAGGATGTGAAAAGCTCAGAGTCTCAAGAGTTGTCATCTCATAATTACAGTAATTCTGACGCTACATGAATGGAGCAGTTTCAAGAAAACATTAAATCACATTTGCATTTAACTTCTATAATGCGTTGTATTCATCGGGATTTGATTAGACTGTGAATCACTGGCAAAGATTAGTTGATTTTTCTATATTTTAATTTATTTGACAATTTTGATTTACTTGATATAATATCTATCTATCTATCTATCTATCTATCTATCTATCTATCTATCTATCTATCTATCTATCTATCTATCTATCTATCTATCTATCTATCTATCTTATGATTACTGAGTGAACAAACAACCCACGACTGACCGTCGATTTTAAAAATGTCATTTTGCACATCTTTAATCCCTATTTCTACACACACTCCTCTTTCTTTATGCTGACAGCCCACTGACCGATGTGGATTTGCAATACAAAAGTTCCTCTTCACATTTATTTTATCATCCACCCTTATCTTGCAAGTTATTCTCTTCCAGTAGAGATTGTTCTTTACATAGATGTTAAGATTTTCCTGACACGAGACACGGTTTCATCGGAAATCACTCTCGATTGTTTTTCTAACCTGACAAACCCCATCTCACCCTGATTTGGGTGAGGGAGAGAAAATATCACTCTGGAATTTTAATTTCCTGCATGAGTGCAGCCACGTGAATGTTCCATATTTTCCACTGTAGCCGATGTTATCACATCAACATAAGAGCACGAAAAACGTCAAAATCTGTCGAAATCTGTGTACGCCTGTGCGTACCCCTCTCCGGGGACATTTTGGTGAAAAACAAAACATGCTTATCTTTTCAAGAGCATAATGTGCAGGTATGGTGCCTCTATGAGTAGCTGGAAATAATACAGGTTTTCAAACTAGGGTCTGGAATCTCTGGTATCTATTAAGAAAATGTAATATATATAATGAAAATGTTAATATATATA
The DNA here is from genome assembly GCF_023724105.1 of Carassius gibelio. Lineage (NCBI taxonomy): Eukaryota > Metazoa > Chordata > Actinopteri > Cypriniformes > Cyprinidae > Carassius > Carassius gibelio. The sequence goes on along the minus strand of NC_068419.1, from coordinate 5,438,623 downwards.
TTTGTAATAATAATATATATTTTTAATGGATGTCAATTAACATGTATAGTATGAATATTAGTTTTATTATTTTTTAACACACCAGAATTGTAGTAAATGTCCAATATAAACTTGAAAAAATGTACAGATGCCATGCTCTGTATTAAAACTTAATCACAATTTTTTTTAAGCAATGTTTCGGTCAATTGAACTTCCTCAGGTATAAATGTTTTAAATAAAATTAAATATAAATTAAATGTTAAATATTTATGTATTACAATTAAATGTGCAATTAATTTAATTAAACAGTTAATTTGGGAAACATCTGTATAATGTCAAACTTAAGATTTTATTTATTTTTATTAAATACAATAAATAAAATAGTTTTTTATGATTTATTTATTGAATGTATTCATATTTGTTTATTTATTATTATTGTATTTAGTTTTGTTCAAATTACAAAAACACAAATTTTTCACAAATGACTTTACAAATGTCTATTTCAGGAAGGGAGATCATATTATTTGGGGGCCTTTGGCTTTAAAAAGTTACAAAAATAAAATAAACCTGTGTTAAGCAATAATAGTAGTGACATCAAACTTTGGATGTTTAAATCAAATTTTTGAATGGTCATCAGTGGAAAAAAATATGCTTCTTGATGGCAGAATGTAATTGTAACAGTAGCTCAGGCTTATATACTGTACGTGTAGGTCCATGTTAGCTAACCTGTTGGTTTGAACCTAACCTTTTGGTTCATCTTAAACCACCTCACCACGATGTCCATAGCAGCAGGGAAGAAGCTACACAGCTTCATCTGTTCACAATTTTGATGCTAAAGTGTAAAGCTGCAGTTGTGAACAAATGGTTTTCTCGCTCTATTCTGTGTATTTCACCTTTATCATCCCAGACAATCTTTCTTTCTCTCATCCTTGAACGAGACCAGGAGATTGTTCCTGTTGTGAGGTCTAACCGCTCTCCTACACACACACACACACACACACACAGTCCCACAGCCCAGCCGTAATGTTCTGTGTCTGTTTCTAAAAACAAGTGGGGTAATAAAAGTGAAAGTAACCTAATTACAGCTTAATTGTGACTTGTTTCTTGTTTCAAATATATCTCACATTTTACATTTTATTTCACAGTATGATGTTATTTGATTTGATTAGAACTCTAATGAAGAAATAGGCTTGCATACTGAAGTGATGAAGTCTGTAAGTAGCAGGTTCATATATAATATTTTTGTAAAGACTTTAAGTCGGCAAACAGGTTTGGGGATGTGATCTTGAAGAGTAAAGCTTCAGGACTATGTGCGATATAGCATATTATGTAGGTGTGGTTGCCAGAACTTTTGAATTGTATAGTCCACTTGAAAAATTGGTTACCCTGGTTAAACTGAAACATCTAAACTAATAGCTACAATTGCATAAAGATTGACAGCACCCTGGCTCCGCCCCCACACCATATAATCTGTGCACATAATATCTTCAGATTCAGAACACTTGGTGTCAGAAGCAGTTTTGCAATTTGCATATTTTAAAGAACTTTTACGTGTGTGTGTGTGTGTGTTTTAATTTTTTGGGGTTTATTTACAGCTGGGCGTTTAGGCTTGTTAGATTTTGGCCCCCAAAAGTTTTAGATTAGCTGGAGAAACAGTTATTTTCCCATACTTAACACATGCTTATTTTGGCATATCTTGGTTAGCTGACTTGCAAACATAGGGATTGTTTGTCAGGCTGGGTTTCTTGTTTTGGGGGGATTTTTTAGAGATCTGGCAACACTGGACAGATACAAGCTGGTCTTGCAGAGACAGACTTTGGCATAATGTTTGACTACACTTGCAGCCTATTCTAGTCAAGACACCACCAAGAGACCATTTGACCAGCATGTCAGTATGTAAAGTGCACAGTTTGTATTTGATTGTACACAGTTTAAGTCATAAATACTGATTATTTCACAGACAGAAAACTAAGCAAAATTAACAGTTATTCTGTTGGATATCTAGTTTCCTTGATGTAAAGTTCCTCAAACAAGTTCCCTAGAACCAGTTCCCATCTCAAAATATCAGTTGCTTTACATTTAATGGTGTGTATATGCTAAAATTGACCAAATACATATACTCTACGTGTAATACTCCATCATTTTCTAGAGCAGTCCAGAAAAGCATAGCTCATGAGGCAAAGTTATTTGTTTTAATGGAGAGAAAGCGCTGAGATTTACGCTCCAATAAAGCTAGGTTTATACGCGACCAATGTAACCAGGTTTACGTACCATCATGGTTAGGGTTCCCCAGAGTCCAGGGCTCATCCGAATCGAAGTGTGTGTCTCCTCCGATCCCCGGACCAGGGAAGTAGGCGTGCGCAAGAAAACCCCCTTCTCCATCGAAGGGGGAGCTATCGCCATGGAAACCTGAGGCAAAAATGATAGTAATATCCACATCTTTCTTGTTGCGCTCCAGGTCGCTGTAGGGCACTGCCTCGAAACGCAGCGGCGTGACGTTCTGCCACACATCGAACGCCCGGCGAATGGCATTGTGGGTCTCCTCCGCTCCCACCTTAGGAGTGACGTTTTTTATACTGGAAAGAAGGTAAGATGACAATCAGAAAGTTTGTATTTTACATCCAATGATCAAATAAACAACGCTGTGTAGCACATAGCTAGCTCTATTGCAGTCAAACGTCCCAATAGAGCTTGCTATTTGCACATTTTTGATCACTTGGTGTTGAATTACATTTTTTTTTTTTTTTATAACTCTCTGAGTTGTTAAATATAATTTTGTTAATTTCAATAAAGCTAATGTATTTTATATAAGTACAATAAATAAAAAGATAATAATAAATTAGTAATAAATACATAATTACTACTTTATTAAGTAATATTACCATCATTTTAGTAAATACTATTACTAAAATTACTGGTTTCACTTTAGTTTAAGGTGTCCTTGTTGCAGTGTAATAATATCTTTAAGTAGGGCTACTGAGTTGTTAATATTAATTAACTACATGTATTTACAATGTGGTTAGGGTTTGGTTTAGGGTTACTTGCATGTAATTATGCATAATGAATTGTTATTATATTAATAATTACATGTAATATGTGTAACACGGACACAATAAAATACATTTCAAAACTAATACAAATGAAGGAAATAAAACAAAGTATGCCATTTTAACTAATTCAAAATATTAATAAATACTGTAATTATATATATATATATATATATATATATATATATATAAGTAAAACTAAAGTAACACTGCGTGGTTGCATTTTTTAATTTGACCAAAATGCATCTTACAGTATAATGCAGCTTAACTTAGATTGTATTTTGAAAGCATTTTCACTTCAAAAATGATTTAAAATGCTGTCTACATATACAGCTCACTGGATTTGGGAACAGAGCAAGTGTATCTCACTCCATGTAATCTTGCAGAAATAAAGAGAAACAGACAAAGAGAGTAAATTAGGAGGAACCACTGCTTCTCCTGCCCCTGCTCCTCTGCTGGAGGTTGAAGCAGGTTTATTTTCTCACTGAGGATTACCAACAGCTCACTGCACAACAAAAGCCACCTGATGTGGGCATATTTTCAAACCTCTTGTTTTTTTTCCGAATTATGTGTATAATCAACGCTATCTCACGGGCAATTCATACGTATTTTACGAGGTGTCTTATTTGTATGAATTTGTACGACCTCACTTGTACGATTTTATAAGATTTGTCTAAACCCCAGTGACGGTTAGGTTTAGGGGCGGGGTTAGGTGTAGGCCATTCGTACAAATTCATACGAATTGTGCAACTCTTAAGATACGTACGATTTGGCAACAATCATATGAATTTGTATGAGTGTGGTCGTACAAATTCGTACAAATAAGACACCTCGTAAAATACGTATGAATTGGCCGTGAGATCGGGTTGGTATAATATGTTTAAAGTGTTTTTAAGCTCTTTACAAAACCACATTTTCTTTAGCCTCTGGACTGAGTTTATGAAGGTTGAAGGATGCTTCTAATACTTCTAATGTACTGTAGTAATGTGTTGGTGTCGGTGTTGAAGAAGCAACTTTAAGACTGTACACTACCTAGAATACAAGCTACGTATAGTTAGTTCAACCACAGTCAAGCTAATGTTTTGAAAAAGTAGGCTACCTGCATGTCATATAGCCACATCTAAATCTTTTGAAATGAACAGGTAAATACTTTCAGATACTCAAATCGAGTAAATAATTTCTTTTTGAACAGCTTAATTTGCAAAAACCTTCCAAACTGATTTACTGGAATTAATAAGATCATCCTAGTTTCAATTGCAGAGTTGTTTTGTTAAAACCAAAAAAATACTAAAATTGTTACTAAAACAACAACAACAACAACAACAACAACCCTAATCTTAACTAAACTTAAAAAAACTAGAAATATTGTCTTGGCAACTAGCTGAAATAAAATAAGTTTAAGTTGATGTGCTAAAATTACTAAAACAGAAACAAAAAGGGCTAAATAAAAATATTTAAAATTAAAAATGTATAAAAATGACAAAATCTAAATCGAAAGAAAATTGCTAAATGTGCACAATTGCACATTCAAAATTTGTTATTTTTATATATATATATATATATATATATATATATATATATATATATTATATATATATGCCTACAGAGTTATTAATATTAATTAACTACGTGTATTTACTATATGGTAAGGATTAGGGTTTGGCTTAGGGTTACTTGCATGTAATTATGCATAATGAATTGTTATTATAATAGTAATTACATGTAACATGTGAAACGGAAGAAATATGAAATTTTTTCTCAATATTTCGAACTCAACTGATTGTAAATATATCTATTGATTTTCACTTTTACTTGACAACATTTAGAACAGAACACAGTCGTGAATAAATCATTATTTTGAGGCAGTTTAATTGAACCGTTTACTGGTTTACAGTTTATCTGAATGATTCATTCACAAAGCAATCAGAAACTAAAGCAGTTGGTCAAAAATCTGACTCACTTTCTGATTCATCTTCTTACACAGACTCTGATGCTTAAGTACATACAATAGCATTTACTGTAAAACTTCTATCTGATATGTTTCCCATGGGTTACTTTAACATTTACTTGCGGTATCTTCATGAGGGTTTCTCTTCTTATACAGGTACTTAAGTATGACTATCAGGTACTACAGCGTAGTGCTTGTGTCTATAATGTATTAGCCAAAACTCTCAATCAACTCAGTAGCAGCTGTTTTCTCAAATGTGCTGAGGAATTTAAATTGTATTAAAGCTGTGCCTCTTCAAATATTTACAAGACATGATATCTCACGGAAACCTAAGCTCTATCTCTATTTGTCTCTCTTATTCCCTCCAGGTGGTGCAGGATGGTGTTTGGATATCATCTGCATACAGTTGTTCTGTCTGTGAATGCAAACTATTAGATCAACATCTGGCTTCCACTGTTCATGTATTTTCTTGTCTTTCTCAGCTGTACTTCCCAGAAATCCTAATCCCGTCTTTGAACTTCATGACCCTTCCGATATTTCTTTTCCTCTTTAGGCTTAGATTTCCAGCTCGGCTGCTGTGAAGGCTGCTTGCTAGAGACGTGTGAGGTGTTTTACAAACCTTCCTGCCATGTTTCTCATCTGTGACATACAGAATTGATTCAGTTAAAAAAAATCACTGAGAAAAAGGAGCATAAATTTGCATCGAGTCTGGATGCCAGAAAGCACTTGGTTGATGACCAGAGCCAGTGGAAATCATTTCTACAGTCTAACCGCGTTAAATCACAACGACAGGTAGGGGTTAAATGTTTGTCAAGAGGGCACAATGGTTATAATTCATAGATCACGTCTTTTGGGGTTTGAACCTGTAACTGTTTGGCTGTCAGCCCAGCTCTTTAACCACAAGGCTACACCACCACCACCAGAAGAAATCTTTCCATTGAAAATCCAACAGCAGGTATATTGTCCACTAAATTAAGCAGGGTTGTGTGCCTTTCAGAATTAAATTGAGGGTATGACAGTTAAGTACTGAAAACGGAATTTTTTTTTCCTTTGTGTTTTTAAAAAGTTTCACGTATAGATGATCAAGTTGTCAAACTGATTTCGGTTCACATGAATCTGCAAAAATGCTGACCAGACCAGTAGTTGGCGATACCACTTTGTAAAGAAATACTTAGACATAGCTACTGAACACATTATTTCACAAATTTTGTATTTTTAGTTAACACAGAGACCGTAATGGTATCGTTTTAAAAAGTTTTCAGGCCGCCAAACTGCAGTTGTCATATAAATGAATGGCCAAAACACGTAATTCTTTTCTTCCATTTTTAGTTGCAAACTGAGTTGTGCAAACACCCCATCAAAATTATTTTCGAAATTCCTACATTTGAATTCAATTTTGAATTGAGGTGGCAAACATCAAGTAGAATTAAAATAAATCAAATGTTGGTTTGTTTAAAAGTTTTAAAAGTCATAGATAAAATTCTAAATATAAACTGATTTAAAAATTAATAAGTATAGATTTATACTATTTACAACTTTACAGATTAAATCGTAAAACCTATAATCTTACTGAATAATACATGCCAGTGCAAAAATAAGTTATAATAATAATAATATTAATAAAGTATATTGATATTTAAATATTACATTATTCAAATTTATAACAAAAATAATTTGTATATAAAATGTTAAATATATATAGAATAGATTAACATGTATATTTGTTCAAAAGTATGCTGGCCTAGTTGACTTCCAATAAAAGAATGAAACATGTTTGCATTTAGTGGTCAATTTTATCAAAAGTGACTTTCAAAAGGGGAACAAAAGCAAACGATTTTCTAAAATTTTTGCCACAAACGTGTTCCACAGAGCTTGTCCTGAACCCTGAGCATCCTTTAAGCCACTAAATTGTGAATTCATATAAGACAATGTTCTTTTCAAAAACACAGGACAGCCTAAACCGGCTTCTGTGCACATTACATATGCTGTTACGACAAAAACTGTGGTATTATATCATCTTAACCCATGTTAACACAAGGGCTCACACGAAAGAGTCACTGAATGCACAACACCTCGCTTTGTTCTTTCAGGTCCTTTGCTGGCGATATTGAAACTATGTCAGTTACGTGAATGACTGTGTGTGTGTCACTGGTTATGAGAACACAGACTGCTTTGAGACCAACTCAATTAGCCCAGACTAAAACACACACATACAGTGATGCTGTTTGTGCTTGTTATAGCTTAAGGATGAGGAGAGGCCTCTGTATGTGTATGAGTTTGTGTGTGTGTGTGTTTGTGTATGTGTGTAAGTACTGCCTACCCATCTGCTCAGCCTGGCTACACACACACACACACACACACCCCTGCCTAAAGCCACCATTCCATTACATAATCATAATCTTTCTCTATCGCTCTCTTTCTTTCTCTCTTTATCAGTAGGCTGTATTGTCATATCAAAAGATGCACTAGTCTTTTGTAATTTCGTCTCGTCCATCAGCTTGCAAAAACACTTTTACTGTACATTAACACAATTAGAGAAGGCCAGGGAGTTTAAAAGAAGAAATGTTAAGCTGGATTTTTTGTTAAAGCACTTACATGAATTATTCAGTAAGAATATTTATTATTTGAGCTGTTCGGCTGTTTAAATCTTCATTCTTAGGTGAGACTGTGTTTCTAGGTGGATAAACTTCTGCTTATGTTCTACAGTGGTGTGAGTTTGTCCGTCACAGCCATCACACAAACCCACCGACACAGTACTGTCAACAGATTATTTTGAGGCGAATGTAACATGGTTATATTTGAATATAGGTCATGCATAAGCTGTGGGATTATCAAAGAAATATTGCATTTATAGAGAGCATCATGTTAGTATAATACATGTAACAGCAATACAAATCACTTGTCGCTAGGTTATATAAGAACAATAACTCATTGTAAGAATGTAGGTCAGAAAAGATGCTGTATATGCCAAAAACAGTTTTCAAATTTATAATAATGTGAATATTTCTGAAGGATCATGTGACACTGAAGACTGGAGTAACGACACTGAATATTCAGCTTCGCATCACAGGAATAAATTAGGTTTAAAATATATTAAAATAGAAAACAGTTACTTTGAATTGCATTAATATTTCATAATATTACTGCTTTTACTGCGTTTTAACAAAATGAAAGTGGCTTTAGTCAGCATAAGAGACTTCTTTTAAAACAAGACATTTATACTTGAGAAACAAAATTGCATAAAATATTAAAACTTGTTTTCAGAGAATATATTTTGAATTAAGTCTGTTTTTCTTACCCCATTGGCAAAAAGTTTTTTTCTTGATTCAAGCATAAACTTCACTATAATGATGTTGGATTTATGCTTAAAAGAAAAGTACGAAAAATACACTTTCTCTGAAATATTTTAAGCAATTTTGCTTCTAAACAAAATGTGTCTTGTTTGGAGGATTTTTACATATTTTACCGGGATTTTTATTGTTTATTTATTTATTTTTTCACAGAAATGCACAAAAATAAATAATTTCATAACACATACACACAAAGTTAGTGTGTTTTCGTAACTCACCTGTATGTGATATGTTTATGTTGCCACTTCTGCCCTGTGAGGGCATAACGTCTTTTTCGGACGCTAAATTTCGAGGCACCGCCGAACTGGTCTGGCACCCCACATCGTGGCTTCTTCATCCAGCTGAGAGAGAAACATAAGTAGATTCATTAATATTTCATTGCTTCTCACTTGTCTGAGCTTCTACACTACACAACACTAAAATGTTCATAGATTAATTGGCATTCTAGAATAACCCCTCAAAATACACAAGGTTTCCATTATATCAACCTGATTAACATCAACTTGTGTATTTAATAGTATAAGATCCACCATGTTTTCAAAGATGAATAGAGAGGCCAAATATCAGCCATTGAATCAACTAATATGACACTGTATGGTTACTGTATTCGTAACAGTGTGTTCCCTTCAATTAGAGTTCACACAGAGATAGAGAAGCCTATACAAGTTCAGAAACAAATGATAAGAGAAGTGTCAGCCTCACCTTATGGTGATATCACTACGCCGAAGCAAAAAGGAAACAAAAAGATCACATAAGAGTTATGACATCACCAGGATCCTAGTGGCCAGATGTTGTACATCAGTGTTTCCCAACCGTTTTAGACGTTTGCAGCCCTTATCAGACAGGTGTGAGTGTCTTTCAATAATGCAAACTAGAAAAATATCTTAAATAAAGGTTCCAAGAGGTTGTTTTTACAGTGATGCCTTAGAAGAACCTTTTCTGGTCCGCCAAAGAACAGTTCTGTTAAGAACTCCACTAAAAAAAAAACCTATTCTGGAATGGAAATATTCCATGGATGTTAAAAGTTCTTCATGGAACCATGGATGCCAATACTTTTTTTGAAGAGTGTGGTTGGGAATCACTGCTATACACCAAATTCAGTATGCATAGACGTACATGAGGAGTTTGTAAAGGCATTTCTTAAAAATCTAATCCGGTAATTCCCCATCCATTACCCTTCTGAAATCAGTTTTCATGTTAGTCCGGGGTGGTTTATGGCGATCTCACTGGTGGTTTAGCAATTTACATTCATACATTTCACATATATTTTAGTCTAAAATGATTTTGCTATAAACTGAAGTCACTTTTGACACCATATGGAATTGAATGCGGCTGAAAACGAGAGTGCGAGGGATAGATTTTACAATGGCACATTCTGTATAAGGGCCCAGATAACTTAATTTTCGCCACTTTCAAAACTGCTTTATGGGGTTTTTAACTACTGAAAGTTTTTCATCCAATGAACAATCAGTATGTTGTTAAACAACAGTGCAATCCACTGACCTTCACAGCCTCATTTTATTCCCTGTCAAAAAATTAAATATATCACTACCCTGATTTAGGTCTATTAGGTCTATTCCCTGGGAACTGAACCCATGACTTTGGCATTACTTATGCAGGTGTTGGTAGAGACAGCTCATGATGGGGAACTAAACATGCTGGCAACCGTCTTTGTTGGTTTTTGCAATGGTAAAGTATGGCCACTAATTTAGTTGTACACAATCAATGATGTTAAAGAGTCTCTGAGAAGAACAACATCATGTGAAACTTCTGTCCCAGAATCAGTCGATATTGGAGCGAGTGGCCGTGTGAGAGTGTAACTGCTACTCACTCAATGGTGTTCTTATCCAGTTCACCGGTGACGTTAAGGC